>NC_071320.1:22500-27500 GCF_027563975.2 Plodia interpunctella | reverse complement strand
AATCTGAGTGAGAGAGAAGGAAATTTTGAAGGCGCTTAGAGCGGAAGGGATGTGACAGATTAGCGGGAAGAAGGTTTTGGTGGTGGCTCCCTGTGTGGTCGACTGGTACTCCGCCTGCCAAGCCTGTAGCGTTTTCGCTTTCAGGAGTCGCTTGGCGTGGGACAGTGGGAAGAAATTGACCTCGGACGCGGTCTTTTTGGAGGCCGCCGCTTTGGCTGCCGCGTCCGCGATCTCGTTTCCCACTATCCCGACGTGAGCCTTCGTCCACACGAAGTCCACCATCTGGTTCCTGGACCGCAGCAAGAACAGGTCCTTGTGAATGCGATTCACAAGGTGGTCTGTGTTGCTACGGTCCTGGATAGCCTTTAGAGCGGAGAGAGAATCTGTGAATATTTTTGCCAAGGAGTGGTTCCGAGCGCGAAGCCACTCCAAGGCTTGGGCTATAGCGTATAGTTCGGCCATAAATACTGTTGAGGTTCGGCACAGTTTGAATTTTCTGGTCACGGATCCCCCCGGCAGTCCCTCCATGATGACGACAAATGCCGACCCCGTATCACCGTTTTCGTGTTTGCTCCCATCCGTGAAGACATTGGGTGCCTCCGGGTTCATCAGGTAATCAGTTTCCTCCTGCGTGGTCGCCGTATCGTAGTCTATGGTGACCCGCTTGGCTGGGTGCAGGAGGTCCCTGATCCCGACGCGTCTGTACAGACCAATGTCCTCAGGGAGGGAGCCCAACGTGCCAGATTGTTTGATAAGGTGTGTCTCGCGCGCCTCCTCCACCACAAGGTGTAGCGGCGGGAACCGCGCGAGCGCATCCGCGGCGACGGCGGAAATCGTGTGGAATCCTCGAATCGCCCTAATAGCAAACGCTCTTTGGAACGAACGGAGGGCTCTGCGAACCGAACAGAACCTTGTGGCCGTTCCCCAGATTCCCGCCGCATAAGTTATTATGGGTGTTATCACTTGCCTATATATGCATTCTACATTTTCCGGATGTATTCCCCAAGTGGGTCTAACAAATTTGCACAAATTTTTGAAAATTTTCGTAGCTTTTCCTATAATGTATTTAGAATGTTGGATGAAGTTTAGTTTATTGTCAATGATTACGCCAAGAAGTTTAATTTGGGTTGTTAGAGGTATACGGACATTGTTCATTTCTATTTCAGCTGTTAGGGTTTGTGTTGTGAATGATATGCATTGTGTCTTTTCCGGTGCAAATCGCAGTTTTACTCTATCTCCCCAAGAGCATATCTCACGAAGACAGGTGTTGGTAGTGCGCTCTACCTCCTCTCTCGACTTTCCCTCGACTATGAGAAGCACGTCGTCGGCAAAGGCTTGTATGTGGGCATTGTCCGGTAGCAGCATGGATAGAAGTTCGTCTAATATTAAATTCCAAAAGACTGGGCCGCAAGCGGATCCCTGGACGCAGCCCTTGGTCAGCGATTTGGACGACGCGCTCTCCCCATAATCCAGGGTGACCCTCCTGTCGGTGAAGTAACTTTGGATGAGTTTATACAGATTTCTAGGGCATCGTATGTGGTGTAATCGCTGGAATAAGGCAGGCCACCAGGCGTTGTCGAAAGCGGCCTTTATATCGAGAGATATCGCTATGACCTGTCGCTTTTTCTCTTTGGCCGTTTTTACTATTTTCAGGGCCCGCTCAAGCGCATCCACCGTCGATGTTTGGGGTCTGAAGCCGAATTGGGTTTTGTTCAGAGATTCCTCTTGTTCCGATTTATGCTCTAGCCTTTTGATGATCAGTTTTTCCAGGATTTTCCCGAAAACTGCAATGAGTCCGATCGGGCGGTACGAGCTGAGTTGTTCTGCCGGTTTATTTGGCTTTGGAATTATTTTAACCACCGCCTGTTTCCATTTTTTGGGGAAGTAGCCTAATTCCAGACTTCTGTTGTAAAGTTCCGTGAAGAATTGGGGAATGGCGTCAAAGGCTTGTGCGCAGATGTCTGAGGTTAGATGGTCGGCTCCGGGGGCTTTTTTGGGATTGGTGTGGCTTAGGCACTCCCTTATCTCGTCGGTGGTGAAGAGTATGTCGTCTGGTGTGTTAGGTGGGTTTCTTGTGGAGTCTCGTAGGTGTTGCTGGCGGACTGTCAGATCGGGAGTGTCGTCAGGATAGAAGTGGTTTAGTAGTGCGGTTGCGGTGTCGTTGGTGTTGTCGGTGTAGGTTTTGTCGATTTTTAGGGTTTGTGGTGGTTTCCTTAGGGGTGCATCCTTTATGAGGCGGTTTGTGACGGCCCAGACGTCCTCTTTCCCCTGCGCGTCGCAGAACTGTCTGAAATGTTCGGTGGATTGTTTTGAGATGGCTTTGGCGTAATTTCGCTTTGTTTCTGTGTATTCTCTGATGATGTTGTCGAGTGGTTTGTTGGCCTTTTTCAGGTTGTGGAGACGATGGTGTAGTCGGATGCAGTCTTTCTTTTGGGATTCCAGCTCTTCTGACCACCATGGGTTGAAATATTTAGGTTTTTGCTTTCTGTGGAAGACTCTGTTACAGACGTTTTGTATGGCTGTGGTTAGTTGATTTACTGTTTGGTCTAGGTCGGTTTCGGTGAGGGTGGAGAAGTCTGTGTGGGTGACAAGATGTTCGGTGGCTGATTGTATTTGTGTGCGGAAGTCTGTCCAGTCTGCTCTGTAAGTGGAGTATTTGAAGGTGGTCGATTTAGCAGATTTTCCTATGTTGTGATTTGGGGTTATTTTGAACGTGATCCCGTTATGGTCGGATGAAGGGCAGATCGCGCGGTCCACAAGCCAGTCCTCCAGCCTGTCTATTAGGTTCTGTGACGCATATGTGACATCCACTATTGACGAGCAGAGGTTGCCGTGTCTTATGGCCTCAAACGTGGGCTCATTGCCGGTATTGCAGACAGCCATATCGTTTGAGGCCATAAGTGTGCAAATTTCCTCTCCCCGATCGTTGTCTTGTGTCTCCCCCCACTCCCGGTGGCTGCCGTTGACATCGCCGCCCACTATCCTCAGCGACGATCTGGTAGTCCTTAGGAAATGGTCTAGTTTGTGTATTGTGGAGTATTTGTCTATGTCGGGTTCGACGTAAATGGAGACTACGTTTAGAGATTTTGGTCCTAGTTTGACACGGACGACGGCCAGATTCGCCGAGGACAGCTGCGTGACCCCGACCGCAGCCACAGTGGCTTTGGTCACCACGCACGCCTTGACGCGGGAGCCGTTGGGGAACTGGAATACGTTCATGTCTGGGGGAGGCCTCATCTCGAGGTGAGGGCCTACATATGGTTCAGAGATGAGAGCAATGTCAGAGTTGCTATTGCGAAAGTTGATAAGAAATTCTTGTTGTGCTATGTAGCAGCGGTTGAGGTTACATTGCGTTAACTCTATTCGTTTAATAACCATAGTCGGTGGAATCGCTAAGGGCTGTCATGGCTTTGATGATTTTAGGGCACTTTTTGGAGTCAAGGGCAGAGTGACCGGTGGATTTGTCGTTTGACCGTTTGCAATTAAAGCAGTTTAGTTGTGATGCATCTGATTTGTGAGCGCAGTTTGAGATGTGGTGGGCCGAGGAGCCACAGTGAGCGCACGGATAGAATTCCGCCGAGCACTTATTGCCGGTGTGGCCGAATTGGAGGCATTTGCGGCACTGCACGAATCGGCTGAAGTCCTCGACGTGCACGCGCTGGTGCTCCACATTGGCCCGGCCCGCCTCGACTAGCATTCGACGGACAGCTGGCGCAACTTCCAAAACAGCATTGTAGAGCCTCTCATTCCGATTCTTCAGTGCGAAGCAGAAGCGAATGTCTGCGGCGCTCACTTGGTTCTGTCCGCTCACCACCTCCACCAGCTCTTCTTTTCGTAGTTGGGTGTTAATGCCCTTCAAAATGATGAGGGGTTTCCGAAGTTTACTTTCCTCGGCAACCACCCCGGGGAGCTTGTTTACTTTCGCCATGACGTCATCCCGCTGCGCCACGGTTTCGAAGTCAACCTTCACCATGTTATTGCGCAGAGGGCGCACGTTGGTAGGGGCGAAAGTGGTGTCCCTAAACCTGACATTCTTACGCCACTCGTCGAGGACGTCAGGCCGCCGGGCCCCGGTCTCTTTGGCCTTGATGACTAGCGAAGGGAGGGTGCGCTTAGGTGGTGGGGGAGGTGGCGGCGGGGGGGTGCGTTTGGGTGGCGGGGGTGTTGAAGCAACAGCCGCGAAGGACCTCAGGGCTGGAGCCGGAGGTGGCGCGAGGGCGGGCGCTTGGGCCTTGAACTCGTCCCGGATACTCTCCCTGATTGCCAGAAGGATAGTATCCGAGACGGGCTTGGGGAGTTCCGTCTGCTGCGCCATCTCCACCGAGCCCATGATGCCCCTCGCGAGCTCTTGGATGCGTTTTTTGTTTGCGCTGGTGACGCTCTTGCCTTCACTTATTTTGGTGATAATTTCTTTGGCCGCTTCTATGATGTTGGATAGAGCGGCTTGGAGGTGAGTATCCGGGGTTGAGGTGGGTGCGGTGGGTGCGGCGGGTGCGGCGGGTGCGGCGGGTGCGGCGGGTGCGACGGGTGCGACGGGTGCGGGTGCGACGAGTGTGACGGGTGTCGCAGTGGATGGAACTTGGGTGGGGGGTGAATACAATAAAGGTGGAGTAGGTGTGACTGGGGGCGAAAGCGATTCCCAGTGGTCCGGGACGGCCATTACAGTCACGTCATGGTCAATCGACCTGGGTGACGCTTGGCTGCTGGGAGGGGGTGAAAGCGAAATTCTCCCCCTAGATGGAGATGGGGGAGGCGTGCGCAGATCCTGGCTAGGGGATGATTCCCGGGTTGAAGCCAGCCTAGAGGAGGCGCGCGGGGAAAGAGAATGCGAACGTCCCGCTCTGGAGGTAGAGGGTTGCGGTGAGGGGCTTTGCTGCGTGATAATGTCCGCAGGAGTTTCGGGGATGCGGGGGAGGTTCCTGTCTGGGGGGCGAGTGTTGGCCGCCTTACGCGGGGGTGAATGGGCTAGGACCATGTTGTCTTAGATCGGAGAAGTGTTT
>NC_071320.1:0-17500 GCF_027563975.2 Plodia interpunctella | reverse complement strand
GTCGCTCTCGATGTTGACGTGAGCGACTACCCATGTGGTTTTACCGCATCCGGGCACCCCGTTCACCCATGTGAAAGCTGTGGTCGCCAAGCATTCCAGTCGGGTGCTATCTGTCAGGTTCCCGAAGATGGTGTTAGCCATCTCAAGAATTCTGTCTTCTAGCATCACTCTGGTGCACTTGGCAATCACAACCTTCGGGTCACTGGGGGGACATATTGGCCGGATGAGGTCCCTCTCTCCCGGCTGGCTCTTTTCGAGTTCTATGAAGCCTTCCGTTGCGCAGTATGCCGCCATATACTCCCCGCACACGCTACCGTGTATAACACGTTGTGTGTCTAGGTCGTAAATTGCGGCCTCCGCTTCTTCCAGTTTCACTTCGAGCGACTTGACGTTGCCACGTTTGTAAGTCTGCAGTATCGCACTGCAGATGTCCGCGTTGACTTTCCTTGTGGCAGCCGTTATCGCTAAGAACTCTCGAAGAGCGTTCTCCATGTGTGCCAGCTGATCGTTCGCTGGCTTCAGCCGAGGGGGGGTCACAAGCCCCATATCCGCTCTGGTTCGCTGGGTGATCTGCGTAACCTCTTGGCGGGATATGGATGGGGCTGTGAATTTTTCCACTGCCGTTTCCAGTTGAACCGTTCCTCTGAGTTTTCTCATCTTCTCTTTTACCGGGCTTACGATAGCTTGGGCCATTCGGTTTAGGAGTGTGGCAACCGTGGACTTCTTCCTATCTTTGTCCTGGTCGGTGCCTTTCTGCTTCGACTGGCGACTCTCCTCTTCGAGCGCTTGTTGCAGCCTCTCCGATCCGCTGATATCCCGAACTTGGTTCAGGGATCCCCCGCGGCTCGTAGTGGCTTCGCTTCCACCCTGGTCACGTCTCAAGAGAAACCCGAGGTCTTGACCTCTGTTCTCATATACCACTACCTCATGATGTTTTGAGGCTTCAAGGGCGCCCAGATGATCTCTTGTTTCGCCCGTGTGGTGAGACACTGCCATGGCATCCACGCTTAGCACTCTAGGAATGGGAGTATCCCCCAGAACACAGCCCCCTATCGACGTTAGCACGCTGCAGACCTTCTGAAAAGCCGTAGAGATGTCATCAGTGGCGAAAAGTGCGATGGTTTTGTTCTTCCTCCGCACCATTCGACACCGCTGATCCCCCACGGAGACCGTAGGTAAGGCGTCGTAAACTTTACGGCGCATGGTCGTTTTGCTTGTGCTTCCGTTCAACAGGAGTCCGAGTCCCGGTGAGATATAGATGTTAGTCTTCGCCCTGTCGTTGCAGAAGGCCACTCCCACTCGTTCCGAGTTGTTGTTCATGAACATGGCAACTCCTCGGACCCGCAGCCTGGGCTTCCCCGCTTCTCCGGCTTTTAAGAGTGTGGACAACTGATCTTGGTTGTCTGATGAGTACTGCTGCACCTGTGTGTTGATGGTGTCGGTGCGTGTGGTGTTAGTGTCGGTGTTAGTGGAGTTGGTGTCGGTGTTGATGTTAGTGTTGGTGGATGGTTGCGCCTCTGCAGTCTTATTGCGTTTTGTCGCAATGGCCGCTACTTCCTCGATGTAGTTGAGGAAGTGACTCCTTGTTGACTTATTTTGCAGCAGATCTCCCAACACTTCCCGCCTCAACTTTGTGTCGCAGATACACTCCAGGTTGTAACGGGCAGTCTGAAACCTGGGGCAGTCGAGTAATATGTGCCATACCGATTCGCTGACATTCGGGTCACACTCACATCCGGGACTGTCTCTCAACATGAACCGGTGCAGGTATTCTCCGAAGCCGCCATGTCCCGTCAGGATTTGTACGTGCAGGTGATTTAGATTCGTTCCTCGCACGAAACTGTAAGCTTTGCTTACATTGGGGAAGAACGTTCTTGTGACCGCACCTTGGGAGGCAGTATCGAATCTATCCTGCCATCTGGCTATAGATTCCTCCCTTATCTTCCTTCTGACGTATGACAGCGGAACTTCTGCGTAATCGGGTGAAGAGGTCTCTTTCGAGGCTCCTTCTTTGGCAAGCTCATCCGCCCTTTCGTTTCCCGCCGTTCCCACGTGAGCTCTGAGCCAGAACAAACGGACCTCCCTCCCTCGCGACCGCATCTCAGCAATGCTCTCCTTTATGGCCTTTGCCAGAGGATGGGTTAGCCGAGTGCTGCACAACAGATCCAGCGACGATCTTGAGTCGCTCAGGATGTTGATTGCTGCATCTTCGCTTTCCAACGCTCCGGACACTGCCCTGTGGAGTGCATAGATCTCAGACTGGAATACGGTGCACGTGGAGTCCAGGCTGAAGACTTGGCTGTGTGTCTCCTTGCCATCTTCCCACCATGTAAGTGCCGCTCCCACCCTGCCTTCCATTTTACTTCCATCGGTGTAAACCTGTGGGCCAGTAATCTGGAGTGCAGTTTGGGTGGCATCTGTCATGTCCTCGAGCAGAGTGTACTCTAGTTGGAGTTTAGTGGCCGGGTGTGGTAAATCTTTGGCTTTTACAATCTCCTCGAGTTTACGATCTGGTGGTAGGAAGTCGACGGAGAGCCCCTTCTTCGCCTCGTAAAGGGATGCCACTTCCTGGATTCTCAGGTCCAGCGGTAGGATTCCTGCAAGGATTAGCGCTGCAGGCAGAGACGTTGTTCTGTACGCCTTGCAGATCCTTTGCGCGAAACCCCTCTGGAGTGTATCTAGCGCTTTCCTGTTGGTTAGGTTTTCAGACGCTTTTGCCCATGCGCAGGCCCCATAGGTCGCAATAGGTTCTATTACTGCGACGTATAGTGTCCTGATAATTTCTCCATTAAGTCCCCAGGTGACTCTTGCTGCGCATATCAGCTGTTTATATATGCTGGCCGCTTTGGTGCAGATGTTTCGCACGTGCGAGTTGAAGTTGAGCCACCTGTCTATGGTCAGTCCTAGGAGTTTGATCTCGTCTACCAGAGATAGGGTTGTTCCGGACATGGTGATTTGGGGAGGAGTGTACTTCAGTTTTTTTGTTAGCAACATGACTTGCGTCTTGTGTGCTGCGAAGTTTAACTTGTTCTCTCTACCCCATTCTACCGTCCGCTCCAATATTCTGTTGACGCGATCCTCCATTCCATCTATGGACTCTCCGGAGAATACCAGGACCCCATCATCTGCGAAGGCCTGACAGTAGACTTCCTCGGACGATAATCTTTGCAGGAGGGGATCCAATATGATGTTCCAGAAAGTAGGGCCTCCAATGGAGCCCTGCACACATCCCTTGGTTGTTTCCCGCTCGCTGGTTTCGCCTGCATAATTAACGATTATCTTTCTGTCTTTGAGGTATGAGTCCACCATCAGGTACAGATTTCTGGGGCAACGTCTGATCCTTAGTTGGTTCATCAGAGCCGGCCACCACGCGTTGTCGAAGGCCCCCTCTATGTCCAGCGACACTATCAACACGGATCTTCCCGCTTCCTTTTCCGCGTTGACGTGCTTCAGCAGGTCATACAGGGCGTCCTCGGTTCCGCGCTGCGGCAAGAAACCGTACTGCCTTGGGCTGAGGGTTGGGAGTAGGTGCCATTGTAGTCTTCTCACAAAAAGTTTCTCTAACGTTTTTCCCAGGACGGACAACAGTCCGATGGGGCGATAGGATTTGGGGCTGGTGTAATCTTCTTTGC
Source organism: Plodia interpunctella (assembly GCF_027563975.2). Taxonomy (NCBI): domain Eukaryota; kingdom Metazoa; phylum Arthropoda; class Insecta; order Lepidoptera; family Pyralidae; genus Plodia; species Plodia interpunctella. Next base: position 13,868 of record NC_071320.1, on the reverse strand, counting down.
CCGGTTTGTTGAGAATGACTACATGGGCGATCTTCCACTGTCTCGGAAAGTAAGAAATGGCTAGGCATTTGTTGGCAATTGCCATGAATACTTCCCTTGAGCAGCGAATCGCTCTGGCACAAATGTCCGAGGTGAACCCGTCCGGTCCCGGTGCCTTTTTGGGGTTTTGCTCTTGCAGCACAGCCTCCAATTCGGCCTCGGTGAACGGTGGGTCGTCCTCTTTCAATTCTCCCAAACGCTTTTGAGGTGTTTCTTGCACAATTTTTCGGAGTTGAGTGTGATACGGGGTATCGGTTACCACCGCGTCCTCAGGGTAGAAGGTGTTCGCCAGTAGATCGGCAGATTGCTTGGGGTCCAACGTCTTTCCATCCGGTCCCCTTAGAAGTGGTTCTTCTTTCCTTCCTGATGTTTTCCTGAGGACACGGTAGATTCCGTCCCACATACTCTCTCTCTCCTGCTTTGTGCAGAACTCCTTCCAGCTTCGAGTTTGGGCCTCTGCTGATTGCTTGGCGTATAACGCCTTGGCCTCATTATACTCTTGCAGTACGTGTTCCTTCCGGTGCGGGGCAGCGTTTTTAATCCTTTTCTTTTTACGAACGAGGTCCCTTTTTAGGTGTTCTATTTCTTCCGTCCACCAGGGAAGGGGGGTACCTTGGCGCCTTCTGCCTATCTTAGGGATCGCGCTTTCGCACGCTTCCCGAATAGCTGTTATGTAGGCTTCTGTAAGGATCTCCATTTCCTCTCCGGTCACTATCTCTCCTACTCTGGCAGGTGTTATGTCCCTTTCCGCAAGCAAAGACAGGAGTGTTTCGTCGAACGCTAACCAGTTTGCCTTTTTGGTGTTGTACACTCTAGTGGTGGGGGCTGCTGCGTGTTGCAACCGCACTCCTAACTCTAGTGTGTACGTGATGGCGTTGTGGTCTGATGTAATGAGCGTCCTGTCGACTTTCCAGTTCCTGATCTTTCCCAACAGTGAAGAACTACACGCAGTCACGTCAACTATGCTGGTGCATAGAACGTTTCTCCGCCAGACTTCGAAGGTCGGTGTGTTTCCGGTGTTGAGGATGTGGTAATCCATTTCGTTGATGAAGGCGTTGTATTCCGTCCCTCTCTCGTTCTCGGATTCGCTGCCCCACCAGTGGCTCCAGGCATTCACGTCTCCCGCTAACAAGGTGTTTGGCGTGTTAAGCGATTTGCATGTCGCCTTGGTTCGCTCAATGTAGGGACCTATGTCGGCCGCTCCGTCAAAGTATACAGAGACTACTCCAAGCCTGAAGCTGCCTGCTTCCAGCACCACTGCAGATTCCGTTTCGGTCACCAGCTGAGGATCGTGTATGATCCTGAACTGGTCACCGAAAACTATTATCGCTGCTTTAACTGGGTTCCGGCTGCTGATGTTTGAGGAGCACTGGATTACTCTAGTGCCGGGGTACTGCTTTACTCTGCCGCTGGATCCAGTATATGGTTCCTGCACCAGTGCAATAGCAATACCTTTCTCTTCTGCTACTTTTAGTAGCTCGGCTGTGGCGATCTTGGAGTGCTGGAGATTGATTTGCACAATCCCCAGTTTTGTCCCTGCTCCTTCTCCAGAGGTACCAGGTCCGTTCATCTGGCTGCCCTTAGCAATACGCTATCTTAGAACGCGCTAATCTGTCCCACACTAAGCGCTCTGGGCACTCTTCGCTGAATGCCATGTGGGGGAAGATGTCGTGTGCCTTGGCGTCCTTGCAGTTTTTGCACTTTGGAGGCCTTTCCTCCTGCCTGGTTCTGCACTCCTGCCAGGAGTGGGCGCCGCCGCAGTAATTGCAATACTGCGCCGACTCCCGGCAGAGTGCTTTAGGATGTCCGAACCCTAGGCATTTGGCGCACTGCACGAGGGGGGATTGATCCTCTACATCTCTCCTGTGTATTGCAATATGGATCTTTCCCTCCTCAAGCATGCGCTTGTGGAGTAAGGGTGCAACCTCGAATACTGCGTGGCACTGTAGCGGGTTCCTTGCTCGCTTTCGGTACCTTAATCGGATGTGTTGTTGGTCGCCAGGAAGTTTTTCAAACAGTTTCCTGTTTTGGGCCTTAATGTGCTCGACCATCTCCTCATCCTTCAGGTACGCCATGATGTTATTCACCTTGATTAGGGGGTTTTGTGGCTTTGCCTCCTGAACTTTCAGGGATGCGTTTTTTTTAATTTGGGACTGCAATTTCCTGGCGTCCTCTTTATCCTCACAGCTCAGCAGGATCTTGCTGTTCCTCGCCTTCCTTACCCTGTCCACTATGACGCCGGTATTTTTAAAGTCCAGCGTCTGTGTGATTATCTCCAGCACTTTCTCTCCCGTATTGGTTGGGTCCGTGCTAGAGATTATCAGTGTGTGGTTGGGGTTCTTTTGTGGCTTTGGTGTTTTAGCCACGGCGGCATAGTCTCTTGCTTGCTGTTTGGGCATTGGAGGAGCCGTTGGGATTGCAGCGTTTTTAACTGAGGAGTTGTACCACTCCATAGTTTTTCGGCTGTTTGTGGCTATCTCCGACACCTCCGCCCTTATCGGGTTTAGCATTCCCTCAATTTGGGCAGCGGTGTCGGCGATTGCCAGTTCAGCTCCGAGTCCTGGGCCGGTATTGTTTGCCGAGTTGGAGAGAGCTACATCTTTTACCTCTTCTACACCATCGAGGATTCTCTTTGCCTTGGTCATCAGGGGGGCGGTGACCTCTCGGATTTCATCCCCGATCTCCTCTTTCGAGACTGGTCTGAGGCTTCGGATTTCTCGGAGCATACGCTCCATCTCCAGCCTCAGCTCCTTTACCTCCTCCTTTATGCCTTTGAAGGAGGACTCATCGGTCTCTTGCTGTGTGGGAGATTGGGGAGTTACCTCACTTCGCTCCCTGATGGTGGTGGTGTCGGTCTTTAGATAGTGCACCTCGTGAACTAGAGATCCTACCGTGTTTGTTAGGTCCTGTAGCTTCTCCGACAGCTTAGGCTTCGCTGCCCGATTACTCCTCAGGGGGTGGCGCCTTGTTAGTCTGGCGCGTTTTGGCTTTTTGTTTGGCGCTGGTGTGGACTTTTGGCCCATCTCGAGGTGGACGGTCTTCACCGATTTGGTGACCACTCCGTCCATCTCGAAATTTAGCCAGCTCTGTACGTTCTCGACAGAGCTTTGAGTTCCTTTTAGAGACTCCAGCATCTCTTTGAGCCTTGCGTCAAACTTTGCCTGTTGGTCCTGGAGGGCTTTTTGATGGGCTCTCTCTACACTCACCATGTATTTTGTTGCCCTCGTCCGTTCCAACTCCAGGTTCAGGCGGTGCCTGCTTCTGGATTCGGCCAGGGCGAGGACAATCTCAAAGAGATTGCCCATGCACTCCACAGCGGTCGCTCTTAATTCCCTTTTCAGGGTTTTTGAGCTTTCTACCGCGTCCTTCCCCTTCTGGTAGTAATCTCTGGCTGCGTCTGTTGCCATGTCTTTAGATACTCCCCTGTGTGGTCCGAGGGGGGGGAGTATGCTCTGCCTTCTTTCGGCAAACTCTTCACCATGCCATGCCCAGCCTGCCTCTGGCCTCTCCTCCTCCCACGCCACTGGATTGCTCAGCTTCTCTTGCGAGTCGCTGGCTTCGGACTCTGGCGATTCCTCTTGCTGTGCGGAGGTGGTGGAGATCACTATCGAGTAGTGATCATGTTTTGGGGGGGCATGAGTGGGCATTGGCGGCTCTGGGGTTTCCGGTGACTTCGGAGTCGTGGGTGGTACTTCCCCTGTTGGCGTGTGTGTCAGGTGTTTTTCCTCTCCTGTTTCGACAGAAGAGGGTGTCATGGTTGTGGTGTTAGGTTTTTCCTCTCCTGTTTCGGCAGAAGAGGGCGTCATGTTAGTAGTGTTTGGTGTGTCAGGGGGTTGTGTGAGGTCTATCTGCGAGGCCTCTAGTACCGAGACGTCCGCCAGATTCCTGGCATCGTCTATTTGGCCTCTTCTGGCTGCAGCTTGCGCGCCTTTTATGACCACTGCTCTTCGCAACCCTCCAGTCTTTGTTTTCTTTTTGGCTGACTGTGCCAGTGCCCAGCTTCTTCCCACTTCCATGGCGCCTTTTGGTGGGCTCTTGGTCACCTTTTTGGCCTTTTTGGGAGCGGAGGTTTTGGGTAGTTTGCTGGGCCCTGGCACAGCTCTCTTGTCCTTTTCTGTCGTGTGCTGTCCCGTAACCAGTGGCTGGCGTGTGATCGGCGAGATGGGGACCGCCGGTGCCCCTGTCACTTCGCTGGAGGCGCCGCTGTTCTCGGCGCGGACTTGACAGTCAGCCGCTGGGGATGGGGACGACGACATCTCGGTTTTTTTTTTTTTTTTTTACAAATTTAATCTATCTTAAACTATTTAAAATCTAATAAACTTAATATCTAAAACTTAATCTACCGCCAATGGTACTTGCCGCAGCTTGCCGCGAAGATGGTGGATGCGCGCTGGTGGTCGTGCTGCTTTGTTGGTTTTCCGGAGCTTTCTTCACTCCTCCGGTGTTCAGGTGTCCGCTTCCTCAATTCCGTCGGGGCCAATCTCTTGGAATTTCAGAGACGATTCTAATGAGCCGTCTCACTACTCTGTAGCTCCAAGGGTGTCGGAGATAGCCCTAGGGGGGTGAGGAAGCGACCACGGGGGGGAGGGGGCAGGTCTTTGTTGGGAACCGCAAGGCTTTGCGGTTTATGAAGAAGACCTGCGGGGATGTCCTTATGGGGCTAATTCCCGAAGTGTTCCCGGCTCCCGGTGTTCCCGATCCAAAATCCTGGACTCTGGTGGGGCCAAGTTGTAGATCTTCAGTTGCCCTTTCGTTTGAGCCCTCTCTCGGCTTCCTATCTTCAGCGGTTCCCGAGTTATAGCCAGAGGGGAAAAGTGCCTGAGGGGGGGGAGGGGCGAGGGGGGGGGGGGGGAGAAAAAGTTATTTTCGTCTGAAACGGATAGATCCGGCGTCAGACGAAAAAATTTTTGCGGGGGGGGTGCGGGGGTGAGGGGGAAGGAAAATGGAATACGGCTAGCCGGTTCCTGTGGGAAGATCACGTTCTCCCGAGTTGAACGAGTCCAATCTCGGGTGTCCTGTGACCTGGGAAAGGAGAGATCCCTCAGGGCAACTTTACACACCTGATGATGGGCTGGTCTGCAGGGGGGCGAGGTCTCGGAGCCCGCTTCGGAGTCTTCAGGTCCGTCGACAGTGGATCGCTGGCCGCAGAGATGACGCTCGTGACGTTACCTCTGAGCTTCGACGCGAGTTTGCCGAACGTCACGATAGGCAGCGGTCTCTCGGTTTGTATGGGGATTTTTAGATACGCGGGAGCTAATAACTCCCGTGTTTGTGGACCGATTTCGATGTTCCAAAATTTGGCTTTCACAGCTCGTCGGCGGCCACAAGATGATATAAAGATCTAAAAAATCCCACTTGCCTGAACCGAGTTATTCCTTCCTGGACTTCTCCTGCTTCTCCTCGGGAACCCTTTGGAGGTACGCACTTGCCCACACGAATCCTGGTGAGTCGGATACTTGGGAGCACAATGAAAACACTTCGGGAGCACTAGCACACGAAAAACCAATTTTTTCGAATTTTTTGCGCGGAGCAGATGTTATTTGGGCGCTTGTAAGGCGAGTACTCGGGTTAGGTTAGGTTAGGTTAGGTTAGGTTAGGTTAGGTTAGGTTAGGTTAGGTTAGGTTAGGTTAGGTTAGGTTAGGTTAGGTTAGGTTAGGTTAGGTTAGGTTAGGTTAGGTTAGGTTAGGTTAGGTTAGGTTAGGTTAGGTTAGGTTAGGTTAGGTTAGGTTAGGTTAGGTTAGGTTAGGTTAGGTTAGGTTAGGTTAGGTTAGGTTAGGTTAGGTTAGGTTAGGTTAGGTTAGGTTAGGTTAGGTTAGGTTAGGTTAGGTTAGGTTAGGTTAGGTTAGGTTAGGTTAGGTTAGGTTAGGTTAGGTTAGGTTAGGTTAGGTTAGGTTAGGTTAGGTTAGGTTAGGTTAGGTTAGGTTAGGTTAGGTTAGGTTAGGTTAGGTTAGGTTAGGTTAGGTTAGGTTAGGTTAGGTTAGGTTAGGTTAGGTTAGGTTAGGTTAGGTTAGGTTAGGTTAGGTTAGGTTAGGTTAGGTTAGGTTAGGTTAGGTTAGGTTAGGTTAGGTTAGGTTAGGTTAGGTTAGGTTAGGTTAGGTTAGGTTAGGTTAGGTTAGGTTAGGTTAGGTTAGGTTAGGTTAGGTTAGGTTAGGTTAGGTTAGGTTAGGTTAGGTTAGGTTAGGTTAGGTTAGGTTAGGTTAGGTTAGGTTAGGTTAGGTTAGGTTAGGTTAGGTTAGGTTAGGTTAGGTTAGGTTAGGTTAGGTTAGGTTAGGTTAGGTTAGGTTAGGTTAGGTTAGGTTAGGTTAGGTTAGGTTAGGTTAGGTTAGGTTAGGTTAGGTTAGGTTAGGTTAGGTTAGGTTAGGTTAGGTTAGGTTAGGTTAGGTTAGGTTAGGTTAGGTTAGGTTAGGTTAGGTTAGGTTAGGTTAGGTTAGGTTAGGTTAGGTTAGGTTAGGTTAGGTTAGGTTAGGTTAGGTTAGGTTAGGTTAGGTTAGGTTAGGTTAGGTTAGGTTAGGTTAGGTTAGGTTAGGTTAGGTTAGGTTAGGTTAGGTTAGGTTAGGTTAGGTTAGGTTAGGTTAGGTTAGGTTAGGTTAGGTTAGGTTAGGTTAGGTTAGGTTAGGTTAGGTTAGGTTAGGTTAGGTTAGGTTAGGTTAGGTTAGGTTAGGTTAGGTTAGGTTAGGTTAGGTTAGGTTAGGTTAGGTTAGGTTAGGTTAGGTTAGGTTAGGTTAGGTTAGGTTAGGTTAGGTTAGGTTAGGTTAGGTTAGGTTAGGTTAGGTTAGGTTAGGTTAGGTTAGGTTAGGTTAGGTTAGGTTAGGTTAGGTTAGGTTAGGTTAGGTTAGGTTAGGTTAGGTTAGGTTAGGTTAGGTTAGGTTAGGTTAGGTTAGGTTAGGTTAGGTTAGGTTAGGTTAGGTTAGGTTAGGTTAGGTTAGGTTAGGTTAGGTTAGGTTAGGTTAGGTTAGGTTAGGTTAGGTTAGGTTAGGTTAGGTTAGGTTAGGTTAGGTTAGGTTAGGTTAGGTTAGGTTAGGTTAGGTTAGGTTAGGTTAGGTTAGGTTAGGTTAGGTTAGGTTAGGTTAGGTTAGGTTAGGTTAGGTTAGGTTAGGTTAGGTTAGGTTAGGTTAGGTTAGGTTAGGTTAGGTTAGGTTAGGTTAGGTTAGGTTAGGTTAGGTTAGGTTAGGTTAGGTTAGGTTAGGTTAGGTTAGGTTAGGTTAGGTTAGGTTAGGTTAGGTTAGGTTAGGTTAGGTTAGGTTAGGTTAGGTTAGGTTAGGTTAGGTTAGGTTAGGTTAGGTTAGGTTAGGTTAGGTTAGGTTAGGTTAGGTTAGGTTAGGTTAGGTTAGGTTAGGTTAGGTTAGGTTAGGTTAGGTTAGGTTAGGTTAGGTTAGGTTAGGTTAGGTTAGGTTAGGTTAGGTTAGGTTAGGTTAGGTTAGGTTAGGTTAGGTTAGGTTAGGTTAGGTTAGGTTAGGTTAGGTTAGGTTAGGTTAGGTTAGGTTAGGTTAGGTTAGGTTAGGTTAGGTTAGGTTAGGTTAGGTTAGGTTAGGTTAGGTTAGGTTAGGTTAGGTTAGGTTAGGTTAGGTTAGGTTAGGTTAGGTTAGGTTAGGTTAGGTTAGGTTAGGTTAGGTTAGGTTAGGTTAGGTTAGGTTAGGTTAGGTTAGGTTAGGTTAGGTTAGGTTAGGTTAGGTTAGGTTAGGTTAGGTTAGGTTAGGTTAGGTTAGGTTAGGTTAGGTTAGGTTAGGTTAGGTTAGGTTAGGTTAGGTTAGGTTAGGTTAGGTTAGGTTAGGTTAGGTTAGGTTAGGTTAGGTTAGGTTAGGTTAGGTTAGGTTAGGTTAGGTTAGGTTAGGTTAGGTTAGGTTAGGTTAGGTTAGGTTAGGTTAGGTTAGGTTAGGTTAGGTTAGGTTAGGTTAGGTTAGGTTAGGTTAGGTTAGGTTAGGTTAGGTTAGGTTAGGTTAGGTTAGGTTAGGTTAGGTTAGGTTAGGTTAGGTTAGGTTAGGTTAGGTTAGGTTAGGTTAGGTTAGGTTAGGTTAGGTTAGGTTAGGTTAGGTTAGGTTAGGTTAGGTTAGGTTAGGTTAGGTTAGGTTAGGTTAGGTTAGGTTAGGTTAGGTTAGGTTAGGTTAGGTTAGGTTAGGTTAGGTTAGGTTAGGTTAGGTTAGGTTAGGTTAGGTTAGGTTAGGTTAGGTTAGGTTAGGTTAGGTTAGGTTAGGTTAGGTTAGGTTAGGTTAGGTTAGGTTAGGTTAGGTTAGGTTAGGTTAGGTTAGGTTAGGTTAGGTTAGGTTAGGTTAGGTTAGGTTAGGTTAGGTTAGGTTAGGTTAGGTTAGGTTAGGTTAGGTTAGGTTAGGTTAGGTTAGGTTAGGTTAGGTTAGGTTAGGTTAGGTTAGGTTAGGTTAGGTTAGGTTAGGTTAGGTTAGGTTAGGTTAGGTTAGGTTAGGTTAGGTTAGGTTAGGTTAGGTTAGGTTAGGTTAGGTTAGGTTAGGTTAGGTTAGGTTAGGTTAGGTTAGGTTAGGTTAGGTTAGGTTAGGTTAGGTTAGGTTAGGTTAGGTTAGGTTAGGTTAGGTTAGGTTAGGTTAGGTTAGGTTAGGTTAGGTTAGGTTAGGTTAGGTTAGGTTAGGTTAGGTTAGGTTAGGTTAGGTTAGGTTAGGTTAGGTTAGGTTAGGTTAGGTTAGGTTAGGTTAGGTTAGGTTAGGTTAGGTTAGGTTAGGTTAGGTTAGGTTAGGTTAGGTTAGGTTAGGTTAGGTTAGGTTAGGTTAGGTTAGGTTAGGTTAGGTTAGGTTAGGTTAGGTTAGGTTAGGTTAGGTTAGGTTAGGTTAGGTTAGGTTAGGTTAGGTTAGGTTAGGTTAGGTTAGGTTAGGTTAGGTTAGGTTAGGTTAGGTTAGGTTAGGTTAGGTTAGGTTAGGTTAGGTTAGGTTAGGTTAGGTTAGGTTAGGTTAGGTTAGGTTAGGTTAGGTTAGGTTAGGTTAGGTTAGGTTAGGTTAGGTTAGGTTAGGTTAGGTTAGGTTAGGTTAGGTTAGGTTAGGTTAGGTTAGGTTAGGTTAGGTTAGGTTAGGTTAGGTTAGGTTAGGTTAGGTTAGGTTAGGTTAGGTTAGGTTAGGTTAGGTTAGGTTAGGTTAGGTTAGGTTAGGTTAGGTTAGGTTAGGTTAGGTTAGGTTAGGTTAGGTTAGGTTAGGTTAGGTTAGGTTAGGTTAGGTTAGGTTAGGTTAGGTTAGGTTAGGTTAGGTTAGGTTAGGTTAGGTTAGGTTAGGTTAGGTTAGGTTAGGTTAGGTTAGGTTAGGTTAGGTTAGGTTAGGTTAGGTTAGGTTAGGTTAGGTTAGGTTAGGTTAGGTTAGGTTAGGTTAGGTTAGGTTAGGTTAGGTTAGGTTAGGTTAGGTTAGGTTAGGTTAGGTTAGGTTAGGTTAGGTTAGGTTAGGTTAGGTTAGGTTAGGTTAGGTTAGGTTAGGTTAGGTTAGGTTAGGTTAGGTTAGGTTAGGTTAGGTTAGGTTAGGTTAGGTTAGGTTAGGTTAGGTTAGGTTAGGTTAGGTTAGGTTAGGTTAGGTTAGGTTAGGTTAGGTTAGGTTAGGTTAGGTTAGGTTAGGTTAGGTTAGGTTAGGTTAGGTTAGGTTAGGTTAGGTTAGGTTAGGTTAGGTTAGGTTAGGTTAGGTTAGGTTAGGTTAGGTTAGGTTAGGTTAGGTTAGGTTAGGTTAGGTTAGGTTAGGTTAGGTTAGGTTAGGTTAGGTTAGGTTAGGTTAGGTTAGGTTAGGTTAGGTTAGGTTAGGTTAGGTTAGGTTAGGTTAGGTTAGGTTAGGTTAGGTTAGGTTAGGTTAGGTTAGGTTAGGTTAGGTTAGGTTAGGTTAGGTTAGGTTAGGTTAGGTTAGGTTAGGTTAGGTTAGGTTAGGTTAGGTTAGGTTAGGTTAGGTTAGGTTAGGTTAGGTTAGGTTAGGTTAGGTTAGGTTAGGTTAGGTTAGGTTAGGTTAGGTTAGGTTAGGTTAGGTTAGGTTAGGTTAGGTTAGGTTAGGTTAGGTTAGGTTAGGTTAGGTTAGGTTAGGTTAGGTTAGGTTAGGTTAGGTTAGGTTAGGTTAGGTTAGGTTAGGTTAGGTTAGGTTAGGTTAGGTTAGGTTAGGTTAGGTTAGGTTAGGTTAGGTTAGGTTAGGTTAGGTTAGGTTAGGTTAGGTTAGGTTAGGTTAGGTTAGGTTAGGTTAGGTTAGGTTAGGTTAGGTTAGGTTAGGTTAGGTTAGGTTAGGTTAGGTTAGGTTAGGTTAGGTTAGGTTAGGTTAGGTTAGGTTAGGTTAGGTTAGGTTAGGTTAGGTTAGGTTAGGTTAGGTTAGGTTAGGTTAGGTTAGGTTAGGTTAGGTTAGGTTAGGTTAGGTTAGGTTAGGTTAGGTTAGGTTAGGTTAGGTTAGGTTAGGTTAGGTTAGGTTAGGTTAGGTTAGGTTAGGTTAGGTTAGGTTAGGTTAGGTTAGGTTAGGTTAGGTTAGGTTAGGTTAGGTTAGGTTAGGTTAGGTTAGGTTAGGTTAGGTTAGGTTAGGTTAGGTTAGGTTAGGTTAGGTTAGGTTAGGTTAGGTTAGGTTAGGTTAGGTTAGGTTAGGTTAGGTTAGGTTAGGTTAGGTTAGGTTAGGTTAGGTTAGGTTAGGTTAGGTTAGGTTAGGTTAGGTTAGGTTAGGTTAGGTTAGGTTAGGTTAGGTTAGGTTAGGTTAGGTTAGGTTAGGTTAGGTTAGGTTAGGTTAGGTTAGGTTAGGTTAGGTTAGGTTAGGTTAGGTTAGGTTAGGTTAGGTTAGGTTAGGTTAGGTTAGGTTAGGTTAGGTTAGGTTAGGTTAGGTTAGGTTAGGTTAGGTTAGGTTAGGTTAGGTTAGGTTAGGTTAGGTTAGGTTAGGTTAGGTTAGGTTAGGTTAGGTTAGGTTAGGTTAGGTTAGGTTAGGTTAGGTTAGGTTAGGTTAGGTTAGGTTAGGTTAGGTTAGGTTAGGTTAGGTTAGGTTAGGTTAGGTTAGGTTAGGTTAGGTTAGGTTAGGTTAGGTTAGGTTAGGTTAGGTTAGGTTAGGTTAGGTTAGGTTAGGTTAGGTTAGGTTAGGTTAGGTTAGGTTAGGTTAGGTTAGGTTAGGTTAGGTTAGGTTAGGTTAGGTTAGGTTAGGTTAGGTTAGGTTAGGTTAGGTTAGGTTAGGTTAGGTTAGGTTAGGTTAGGTTAGGTTAGGTTAGGTTAGGTTAGGTTAGGTTAGGTTAGGTTAGGTTAGGTTAGGTTAGGTTAGGTTAGGTTAGGTTAGGTTAGGTTAGGTTAGGTTAGGTTAGGTTAGGTTAGGTTAGGTTAGGTTAGGTTAGGTTAGGTTAGGTTAGGTTAGGTTAGGTTAGGTTAGGTTAGGTTAGGTTAGGTTAGGTTAGGTTAGGTTAGGTTAGGTTAGGTTAGGTTAGGTTAGGTTAGGTTAGGTTAGGTTAGGTTAGGTTAGGTTAGGTTAGGTTAGGTTAGGTTAGGTTAGGTTAGGTTAGGTTAGGTTAGGTTAGGTTAGGTTAGGTTAGGTTAGGTTAGGTTAGGTTAGGTTAGGTTAGGTTAGGTTAGGTTAGGTTAGGTTAGGTTAGGTTAGGTTAGGTTAGGTTAGGTTAGGTTAGGTTAGGTTAGGTTAGGTTAGGTTAGGTTAGGTTAGGTTAGGTTAGGTTAGGTTAGGTTAGGTTAGGTTAGGTTAGGTTAGGTTAGGTTAGGTTAGGTTAGGTTAGGTTAGGTTAGGTTAGGTTAGGTTAGGTTAGGTTAGGTTAGGTTAGGTTAGGTTAGGTTAGGTTAGGTTAGGTTAGGTTAGGTTAGGTTAGGTTAGGTTAGGTTAGGTTAGGTTAGGTTAGGTTAGGTTAGGTTAGGTTAGGTTAGGTTAGGTTAGGTTAGGTTAGGTTAGGTTAGGTTAGGTTAGGTTAGGTTAGGTTAGGTTAGGTTAGGTTAGGTTAGGTTAGGTTAGGTTAGGTTAGGTTAGGTTAGGTTAGGTTAGGTTAGGTTAGGTTAGGTTAGGTTAGGTTAGGTTAGGTTAGGTTAGGTTAGGTTAGGTTAGGTTAGGTTAGGTTAGGTTAGGTTAGGTTAGGTTAGGTTAGGTTAGGTTAGGTTAGGTTAGGTTAGGTTAGGTTAGGTTAGGTTAGGTTAGGTTAGGTTAGGTTAGGTTAGGTTAGGTTAGGTTAGGTTAGGTTAGGTTAGGTTAGGTTAGGTTAGGTTAGGTTAGGTTAGGTTAGGTTAGGTTAGGTTAGGTTAGGTTAGGTTAGGTTAGGTTAGGTTAGGTTAGGTTAGGTTAGGTTAGGTTAGGTTAGGTTAGGTTAGGTTAGGTTAGGTTAGGTTAGGTTAGGTTAGGTTAGGTTAGGTTAGGTTAGGTTAGGTTAGGTTAGGTTAGGTTAGGTTAGGTTAGGTTAGGTTAGGTTAGGTTAGGTTAGGTTAGGTTAGGTTAGGTTAGGTTAGGTTAGGTTAGGTTAGGTTAGGTTAGGTTAGGTTAGGTTAGGTTAGGTTAGGTTAGGTTAGGTTAGGTTAGGTTAGGTTAGGTTAGGTTAGGTTAGGTTAGGTTAGGTTAGGTTAGGTTAGGTTAGGTTAGGTTAGGTTAGGTTAGGTTAGGTTAGGTTAGGTTAGGTTAGGTTAGGTTAGGTTAGGTTAGGTTAGGTTAGGTTAGGTTAGGTTAGGTTAGGTTAGGTTAGGTTAGGTTAGGTTAGGTTAGGTTAGGTTAGGTTAGGTTAGGTTAGGTTAGGTTAGGTTAGGTTAGGTTAGGTTAGGTTAGGTTAGGTTAGGTTAGGTTAGGTTAGGTTAGGTTAGGTTAGGTTAGGTTAGGTTAGGTTAGGTTAGGTTAGGTTAGGTTAGGTTAGGTTAGGTTAGGTTAGGTTAGGTTAGGTTAGGTTAGGTTAGGTTAGGTTAGGTTAGGTTAGGTTAGGTTAGGTTAGGTTAGGTTAGGTTAGGTTAGGTTAGGTTAGGTTAGGTTAGGTTAGGTTAGGTTAGGTTAGGTTAGGTTAGGTTAGGTTAGGTTAGGTTAGGTTAGGTTAGGTTAGGTTAGGTTAGGTTAGGTTAGGTTAGGTTAGGTTAGGTTAGGTTAGGTTAGGTTAGGTTAGGTTAGGTTAGGTTAGGTTAGGTTAGGTTAGGTTAGGTTAGGTTAGGTTAGGTTAGGTTAGGTTAGGTTAGGTTAGGTTAGGTTAGGTTAGGTTAGGTTAGGTTAGGTTAGGTTAGGTTAGGTTAGGTTAGGTTAGGTTAGGTTAGGTTAGGTTAGGTTAGGTTAGGTTAGGTTAGGTTAGGTTAGGTTAGGTTAGGTTAGGTTAGGTTAGGTTAGGTTAGGTTAGGTTAGGTTAGGTTAGGTTAGGTTAGGTTAGGTTAGGTTAGGTTAGGTTAGGTTAGGTTAGGTTAGGTTAGGTTAGGTTAGGTTAGGTTAGGTTAGGTTAGGTTAGGTTAGGTTAGGTTAGGTTAGGTTAGGTTAGGTTAGGTTAGGTTAGGTTAGGTTAGGTTAGGTTAGGTTAGGTTAGGTTAGGTTAGGTTAGGTTAGGTTAGGTTAGGTTAGGTTAGGTTAGGTTAGGTTAGGTTAGGTTAGGTTAGGTTAGGTTAGGTTAGGTTAGGTTAGGTTAGGTTAGGTTAGGTTAGGTTAGGTTAGGTTAGGTTAGGTTAGGTTAGGTTAGGTTAGGTTAGGTTAGGTTAGGTTAGGTTAGGTTAGGTTAGGTTAGGTTAGGTTAGGTTAGGTTAGGTTAGGTTAGGTTAGGTTAGGTTAGGTTAGGTTAGGTTAGGTTAGGTTAGGTTAGGTTAGGTTAGGTTAGGTTAGGTTAGGTTAGGTTAGGTTAGGTTAGGTTAGGTTAGGTTAGGTTAGGTTAGGTTAGGTTAGGTTAGGTTAGGTTAGGTTAGGTTAGGTTAGGTTAGGTTAGGTTAGGTTAGGTTAGAGATGTT
>NC_071319.1:6335226-6338195 GCF_027563975.2 Plodia interpunctella | reverse complement strand
CCCTTCCGTCAATTCCTTTAAGTTTCAGCTTTGCAACCATACTCCCCCCGGAGTCCAAAATCTTTGGTTTCCCGGAAGCTGCCCGCCGAGCCATTGTAGTAACGTCGGCGGATCGCTAGATGACATATTTACGGTTAGAACTAGGGCGGTATCTAATCGCCTTCGAACCTCTAACTTTCGTTCTTGATTGATGAAAACACCTTTGGCAAATGCTTTCGCTGATGTTCGTCTTGCGACGATCCAAGAATTTCACCTCTAACGTCGCAATACGAATGCCCCCAGTTATCCCTATTAATCATTACCTCGGAGTTCTGAAAACCAACAAAATAGAACCGAGATCATATTCTATTATTCCATGCACGAAATATTCAAGCAGCATTTTGAGCCCGCTTTGAGCACTCTAATTTGTTCAAAGTAAAATTGTCGGCCCACCTCGACACTCACTGAAGAGCATCGCGATAGGATTTTGATATTGAACCGGTGTTTTACCACCGATTCACCGACGATATGCTCCGCAAACGTGTCAGTATCACCGCGGATGCGGTGCACCGACAGCGCGGCGCACAAATGCAACTACGAGCTTTTTAACCGCAACAATTTTAGTATACGCTATTGGAGCTGGAATTACCGCGGCTGCTGGCACCAGACTTGCCCTCCAATTGTTCCTCGTTAAAATATTTAAAGTGTACTCATTCCGATTACGAGGCCTCGTAAGAGTCCCGTATCGTTATTTTTCGTCACTACCTCCCCGTGCCGGGAGTGGGTAATTTGCGCGCCTGCTGCCTTCCTTGGATGTGGTAGCCGTTTCTCAGGCTCCCTCTCCGGAATCGAACCCTGATTCCCCGTTACCCGTGACAACCATGGTAGTCGCAGAAACTACCATCGAAAGTTGATAAGGCAGACATTTGAAAGATGCGTCGCCGGTACTGGACCATGCGATCGGCAAAAGTTATCCAGATTCATCAAAATTAACGACTTCGAGCGCGAGTCCGCACCCACCGTCGATTGGTTTTGATCTAATAAAAGCACTCATCCCATCACTGGTCAGAGTTCTGATTGCATGTATTAGCTCTAGAATTACCACAGTTATCCAAGTAACTGAGTAAGATCTAAGGAACCAAAACTGATATATTGAGCCATTCGCGGTATCGCCTTAATACGGCTTGCACTGAGACATGCATGGCTTAATCTTTGAGACAAGCATATAACTACTGGCAGGATCAACCAGGGAGCTAACAAAAAGCGCGCGAGCGCGCTCTCTAGTCAGCGTGTGTGTTGTGTGTGAACACAACACAGTGAAACGCCGCGTCTCGTCCGAAGACCGGACGAGAGCGGCGCGTGCCATCTTCCTACTCTACTCATTCTCCTCCGTTATAGGGAAAGAGAGCGAAGCGAGAGAGCACTGTGGAGTTTTGTGTTTATTTTATAAACACGGGTCGAGAGAGACCTCAACCGAAAGTTCGCTAATAGACGCGACGCTTTGTAAACATCGTTACGTTTTTCACATATAGTGAAAGCGTACGCATTCACGTCAGAACACCCGGTGTCGGTGGGGCCAGAAACACAAGTCGTACGAACGAAGGGTCCTCGGTATACGATTATTTTATATTATAGTGGTGTGTTGTGTGGGCGAAGAGAGAACGCCCCGCCGCCGGTGGCAGTGTGGCTAACAGCGGAGGAGACGTTTCTCTTTAACCCGGTAATTTTTGTTGGGTGGTCGGCGACGCGCACTACCCGCACGGCAATAACTACCGTGAGGCCTGTGGGACACGTCACCTTGATCGACCTAGTCGGACGGATGAGCATTGGTATCAAAAAACGCACACCGTGTGTCCGTCGGTCGACAGTGAGGGCGAAAACGACAAACTCTCCATTAAACATAAAACACATACACAACAAACGACGTACACTTTTTTAAACACTAAACCCAGCAAGAGTTTGTTTCGTTTGTCAGTCTGTCTCTAATATTACAACATACACAACACACACAACAACAACACACATTGCAGCGTATCGTAAAAAAATATACAACACACCACACACAACACCGCCGCCGTATGTGTATATAAATATATAAAAGTTATAATATAGAAACAAATTAACAAGCACGCAACATCACAGAGCACGTCACCTATTGGATGATTTTGTATGTAAAAGGAGAGTTGGTATCGTTATCAGAAACGAGAGCGCGCGCGCGCGCTCAAGCGCTCTCCCCGAATCTTATAAATTGTGCGCAGAGACGACGGACACAGAGCGCCGGCGCGCATCTGCACACTAAGACTCGGGGTTTTCAAAAGCGCGCAAGCGCGCGCGCACATCGCGCCTCCGTCAGCGAGACGAGTCGAGCGCGCCGACGCACTGTCGCGTCTGCACTCTCAACCGTCCACTGCGGTGCACGTATAGATAGCAAACTGTTCAGGGATATCCTTGTGTGTGACGCGTCAGTGTTAGTGTTGATTAATATTAATATTAATATTAATATTAATATTAATATTAATATTAATATTAATATTAATATTAATATTAATATTAATATTAATATTTAGTACTTTTAATATTTTTATATTTATATTTAATATTAATATTAATATTAATATTAATATTAATATTAATATTAATATTAATATTAATATTAATATTTAATATTAATATTAATATTGATATTAATATTAATAATTTAATATTATAAAATTAATATTTATATCAATAATAATATATTATAATTTAATATATATTAAAAAATAATTATTAATATTAAAAAGAAAACTGTTCTATAATCACTTTTCAATATGAGTTAAAAAGTACGAAATAATTAATATTAAAAAAAATATTCATATTCAAAAAAGAAAACTGTTAGTTAGGTTAGGTTTATTTTTTCTGATATAAATATAAATAAATATAAATATATTAATTAATTAATTAATTAATTAATTAATTAATTAATTAATTAATTAATTAATTAATTAATT
>NC_071319.1:6325226-6330226 GCF_027563975.2 Plodia interpunctella | reverse complement strand
CCACACACACACACCACCCAACCAACCCGCGGCAAATATAATATTTTTGAACGGACCTGACACGTGTGTTTCACCACTACTCCAACCACCCAACACCCGCGCGCTCTACACGCGCGAGAGAGAGCAGCAGCAGCAGCAGCAGCAGAAACAACAACAACGTCGGAACCGTCACGTGCGCGAAGTTAGCGCGCAGTGTGGCCTTTGTTTTTATGCAGCCGGCCCTCAGACAGGAGTGGTCCCGGATGTGTCTCCAGGGACCGCAATGTGCGTTCGAAATGTCGATGTTCAAATGTGTCCTGCAGTTCACACTATGACGCGCAGTTAACTGCGTTCTTCATCGACCCGCGAGCCAAGTGATCCACCGTCCAGGGTAGTGGTTTCTTTTGGTTGTGGTAAAAAAAAAAAAAAAAAATTATAATAATAATAATAATATCTTAGAATGGGCGCCGCGAAGCGCCCGCTCTAAACCGCGCATTCAATTTTCGGTGTCCGTGAGAGCGCGACGAGGCTTGCGGATTTTTACCCGTCGTCTCTCTGATATCTCTTCACGGCACACCCCGCACCGCACCCACCACTATAATATAAAAGTGGTGTTTGTGCGTGCGTCTCTATATATATCTATGGATTATTTTACGCATACACACGCGACACGCGTGCGCGCGCGCGTACGTATACACGTTAATGATCCTTCCGCAGGTTCCCCTACGGAAACCTTGTTACGACTTTTACTTCCTCTAAATGATCAAGTTTGGTCAACTTCCCAGCAACGCCGACGGCCGTGAAGCCACCGCGTGTCGGTCCGAAGACCTCACTAAATCATTCAATCGGTAGTAGCGACGGGCGGTGTGTACAAAGGGCAGGGACGTAATCAACGCGAGCTTATGACTCGCGCTTACTAGGAATTCCTCGTTTATGGGGGATAATTGCAAACCCCAATCCCCAGCACGAAGGAGTTTCAACGGGTTGCCCGGGCCTCTAGGCCAGGGAGAACATGCTGATTCCTTCAGTGTAGCGCGCGTGCGGCCCAGGACATCTAAGGGCATCACAGACCTGTTATTGCTCAATCTCGTGCGGCTCGAAGCCGCCGGTCCCTCTAAGAAGAATTTTAATACGCCGCCAGTGAGTTGCGCGACCGAAGCCGCGCACACCTAAATGGCGACGCCTATTTAGCAGGCTAGAGTCTCGTTCGTTACCGGAATTAACCAGACAAATCGCTCCACCAACTAAGAACGGCCATGCACCACCACCCACCGAATCAAGAAAGAGCTGTTAATCTGTCAATCCTTCCGGTGTCCGGGCCTGGTGAGATTTCCCGTGTTGAGTCAAATTAAGCCGCAGGCTCCACTCCTGGTGGTGCCCTTCCGTCAATTCCTTTAAGTTTCAGCTTTGCAACCATACTCCCCCCGGAGTCCAAAATCTTTGGTTTCCCGGAAGCTGCCCGCCGAGCCATTGTAGTAACGTCGGCGGATCGCTAGATGACATATTTACGGTTAGAACTAGGGCGGTATCTAATCGCCTTCGAACCTCTAACTTTCGTTCTTGATTGATGAAAACACCTTTGGCAAATGCTTTCGCTGATGTTCGTCTTGCGACGATCCAAGAATTTCACCTCTAACGTCGCAATACGAATGCCCCCAGTTATCCCTATTAATCATTACCTCGGAGTTCTGAAAACCAACAAAATAGAACCGAGATCATATTCTATTATTCCATGCACGAAATATTCAAGCAGCATTTTGAGCCCGCTTTGAGCACTCTAATTTGTTCAAAGTAAAATTGTCGGCCCACCTCGACACTCACTGAAGAGCATCGCGATAGGATTTTGATATTGAACCGGTGTTTTACCACCGATTCACCGACGATATGCTCCGCAAACGTGTCAGTATCACCGCGGATGCGGTGCACCGACAGCGCGGCGCACAAATGCAACTACGAGCTTTTTAACCGCAACAATTTTAGTATACGCTATTGGAGCTGGAATTACCGCGGCTGCTGGCACCAGACTTGCCCTCCAATTGTTCCTCGTTAAAATATTTAAAGTGTACTCATTCCGATTACGAGGCCTCGTAAGAGTCCCGTATCGTTATTTTTCGTCACTACCTCCCCGTGCCGGGAGTGGGTAATTTGCGCGCCTGCTGCCTTCCTTGGATGTGGTAGCCGTTTCTCAGGCTCCCTCTCCGGAATCGAACCCTGATTCCCCGTTACCCGTGACAACCATGGTAGTCGCAGAAACTACCATCGAAAGTTGATAAGGCAGACATTTGAAAGATGCGTCGCCGGTACTGGACCATGCGATCGGCAAAAGTTATCCAGATTCATCAAAATTAACGACTTCGAGCGCGAGTCCGCACCCACCGTCGATTGGTTTTGATCTAATAAAAGCACTCATCCCATCACTGGTCAGAGTTCTGATTGCATGTATTAGCTCTAGAATTACCACAGTTATCCAAGTAACTGAGTAAGATCTAAGGAACCAAAACTGATATATTGAGCCATTCGCGGTATCGCCTTAATACGGCTTGCACTGAGACATGCATGGCTTAATCTTTGAGACAAGCATATAACTACTGGCAGGATCAACCAGGGAGCTAACAAAAAGCGCGCGAGCGCGCTCTCTAGTCAGCGTGTGTGTTGTGTGTGAACACAACACAGTGAAACGCCGCGTCTCGTCCGAAGACCGGACGAGAGCGGCGCGTGCCATCTTCCTACTCTACTCATTCTCCTCCGTTATAGGGAAAGAGAGCGAAGCGAGAGAGCACTGTGGAGTTTTGTGTTTATTTTATAAACACGGGTCGAGAGAGACCTCAACCGAAAGTTCGCTAATAGACGCGACGCTTTGTAAACATCGTTACGTTTTTCACATATAGTGAAAGCGTACGCATTCACGTCAGAACACCCGGTGTCGGTGGGGCCAGAAACACAAGTCGTACGAACGAAGGGTCCTCGGTATACGATTATTTTATATTATAGTGGTGTGTTGTGTGGGCGAAGAGAGAACGCCCCGCCGCCGGTGGCAGTGTGGCTAACAGCGGAGGAGACGTTTCTCTTTAACCCGGTAATTTTTGTTGGGTGGTCGGCGACGCGCACTACCCGCACGGCAATAACTACCGTGAGGCCTGTGGGACACGTCACCTTGATCGACCTAGTCGGACGGATGAGCATTGGTATCAAAAAACGCACACCGTGTGTCCGTCGGTCGACAGTGAGGGCGAAAACGACAAACTCTCCATTAAACATAAAACACATACACAACAAACGACGTACACTTTTTTAAACACTAAACCCAGCAAGAGTTTGTTTCGTTTGTCAGTCTGTCTCTAATATTACAACATACACAACACACACAACAACAACACACATTGCAGCGTATCGTAAAAAAATATACAACACACCACACACAACACCGCCGCCGTATGTGTATATAAATATATAAAAGTTATAATATAGAAACAAATTAACAAGCACGCAACATCACAGAGCACGTCACCTATTGGATGATTTTGTATGTAAAAGGAGAGTTGGTATCGTTATCAGAAACGAGAGCGCGCGCGCGCGCTCAAGCGCTCTCCCCGAATCTTATAAATTGTGCGCAGAGACGACGGACACAGAGCGCCGGCGCGCATCTGCACACTAAGACTCGGGGTTTTCAAAAGCGCGCAAGCGCGCGCGCACATCGCGCCTCCGTCAGCGAGACGAGTCGAGCGCGCCGACGCACTGTCGCGTCTGCACTCTCAACCGTCCACTGCGGTGCACGTATAGATAGCAAACTGTTCAGGGATATCCTTGTGTGTGACGCGTCAGTGTTAGTGTTGATTAATATTAATATTAATATTAATATTAATATTAATATTAATATTAATATTTAGTACTTTTAATATTTTTATATTTATATTTAATATTAATATTAATATTAATATTAATATTAATATTAATATTAATATTAATATTAATATTTAATATTAATATTAATATTGATATTAATATTAATAATTTAATATTATAAAATTAATATTTATATCAATAATAATATATTATAATTTAATATATATTAAAAAATAATTATTAATATTAAAAAGAAAACTGTTCTATAATCACTTTTCAATATGAGTTAAAAAGTACGAAATAATTAATATTAAAAAAAATATTCATATTCAAAAAAGAAAACTGTTAGTTAGGTTAGGTTTATTTTTTCTGATATAAATATAAATAAATATAAATATATTAATTAATTAATTAATTAATTAATTAATTAATTAATTAATTAATTAATTAATTAATTAATTAATTAATTAATTAATTAATTAATTAATTAATTAATATAACACATACTTACTCAAACGCGTGTGGTTTTACTACTAATAATAATACTTGACAATACATTGTTTGTTTGTATATAATATGTAATACACCATTTTGAAAGACGACGCAATTTTCCCTCCAAAAGTTGTGACGACGTGTGATTTTTTGAAATATATAATTATAATCTCCTCTGTCTAGGATTTATTGGAACAAAACCGAGTGTTTCTGTGAAACAACATCAAAAGATCCTATTCCAAAGATTGTTTAACTAATTTGTAACAATAATATATAATGTAACAAAAAAAAAAAAAAAAAAATTCAGATTCTCCTTCATGACATGTATATCTGACAGTGTCAGTACAATTTTTTAAACCATAAAGGTATATATGTTGATGATTAAAAAATATATGGATAATAAAACCAAATCCCGCGTTTCTATAATCACACCACACATTTTCAATATGAGTTAATAAGTACGAAATAATTAATATTAAAAAAATATATTAATATTAAAAAAGGTTAGGTTTATATTATCACTATTAATATAAATATAAAACAGTATATCATATCCGGCTCTTCGTGCATTTTAGTGTTGTTGTTCGTCGAACACAATCGAGGTTCGCGAGAGGTTGTTCGTGTATCTATGTTGTGGGTGTGTACGACACCGTCGGCGCATGCGCTCGGCGTTTATCGTTATCCAA
>NC_071319.1:6317726-6320226 GCF_027563975.2 Plodia interpunctella | reverse complement strand
TACGACTTTTACTTCCTCTAAATGATCAAGTTTGGTCAACTTCCCAGCAACGCCGACGGCCGTGAAGCCACCGCGTGTCGGTCCGAAGACCTCACTAAATCATTCAATCGGTAGTAGCGACGGGCGGTGTGTACAAAGGGCAGGGACGTAATCAACGCGAGCTTATGACTCGCGCTTACTAGGAATTCCTCGTTTATGGGGGATAATTGCAAACCCCAATCCCCAGCACGAAGGAGTTTCAACGGGTTGCCCGGGCCTCTAGGCCAGGGAGAACATGCTGATTCCTTCAGTGTAGCGCGCGTGCGGCCCAGGACATCTAAGGGCATCACAGACCTGTTATTGCTCAATCTCGTGCGGCTCGAAGCCGCCGGTCCCTCTAAGAAGAATTTTAATACGCCGCCAGTGAGTTGCGCGACCGAAGCCGCGCACACCTAAATGGCGACGCCTATTTAGCAGGCTAGAGTCTCGTTCGTTACCGGAATTAACCAGACAAATCGCTCCACCAACTAAGAACGGCCATGCACCACCACCCACCGAATCAAGAAAGAGCTGTTAATCTGTCAATCCTTCCGGTGTCCGGGCCTGGTGAGATTTCCCGTGTTGAGTCAAATTAAGCCGCAGGCTCCACTCCTGGTGGTGCCCTTCCGTCAATTCCTTTAAGTTTCAGCTTTGCAACCATACTCCCCCCGGAGTCCAAAATCTTTGGTTTCCCGGAAGCTGCCCGCCGAGCCATTGTAGTAACGTCGGCGGATCGCTAGATGACATATTTACGGTTAGAACTAGGGCGGTATCTAATCGCCTTCGAACCTCTAACTTTCGTTCTTGATTGATGAAAACACCTTTGGCAAATGCTTTCGCTGATGTTCGTCTTGCGACGATCCAAGAATTTCACCTCTAACGTCGCAATACGAATGCCCCCAGTTATCCCTATTAATCATTACCTCGGAGTTCTGAAAACCAACAAAATAGAACCGAGATCATATTCTATTATTCCATGCACGAAATATTCAAGCAGCATTTTGAGCCCGCTTTGAGCACTCTAATTTGTTCAAAGTAAAATTGTCGGCCCACCTCGACACTCACTGAAGAGCATCGCGATAGGATTTTGATATTGAACCGGTGTTTTACCACCGATTCACCGACGATATGCTCCGCAAACGTGTCAGTATCACCGCGGATGCGGTGCACCGACAGCGCGGCGCACAAATGCAACTACGAGCTTTTTAACCGCAACAATTTTAGTATACGCTATTGGAGCTGGAATTACCGCGGCTGCTGGCACCAGACTTGCCCTCCAATTGTTCCTCGTTAAAATATTTAAAGTGTACTCATTCCGATTACGAGGCCTCGTAAGAGTCCCGTATCGTTATTTTTCGTCACTACCTCCCCGTGCCGGGAGTGGGTAATTTGCGCGCCTGCTGCCTTCCTTGGATGTGGTAGCCGTTTCTCAGGCTCCCTCTCCGGAATCGAACCCTGATTCCCCGTTACCCGTGACAACCATGGTAGTCGCAGAAACTACCATCGAAAGTTGATAAGGCAGACATTTGAAAGATGCGTCGCCGGTACTGGACCATGCGATCGGCAAAAGTTATCCAGATTCATCAAAATTAACGACTTCGAGCGCGAGTCCGCACCCACCGTCGATTGGTTTTGATCTAATAAAAGCACTCATCCCATCACTGGTCAGAGTTCTGATTGCATGTATTAGCTCTAGAATTACCACAGTTATCCAAGTAACTGAGTAAGATCTAAGGAACCAAAACTGATATATTGAGCCATTCGCGGTATCGCCTTAATACGGCTTGCACTGAGACATGCATGGCTTAATCTTTGAGACAAGCATATAACTACTGGCAGGATCAACCAGGGAGCTAACAAAAAGCGCGCGAGCGCGCTCTCTAGTCAGCGTGTGTGTTGTGTGTGAACACAACACAGTGAAACGCCGCGTCTCGTCCGAAGACCGGACGAGAGCGGCGCGTGCCATCTTCCTACTCTACTCATTCTCCTCCGTTATAGGGAAAGAGAGCGAAGCGAGAGAGCACTGTGGAGTTTTGTGTTTATTTTATAAACACGGGTCGAGAGAGACCTCAACCGAAAGTTCGCTAATAGACGCGACGCTTTGTAAACATCGTTACGTTTTTCACATATAGTGAAAGCGTACGCATTCACGTCAGAACACCCGGTGTCGGTGGGGCCAGAAACACAAGTCGTACGAACGAAGGGTCCTCGGTATACGATTATTTTATATTATAGTGGTGTGTTGTGTGGGCGAAGAGAGAACGCCCCGCCGCCGGTGGCAGTGTGGCTAACAGCGGAGGAGACGTTTCTCTTTAACCCGGTAATTTTTGTTGGGTGGTCGGCGACGCGCACTACCCGCACGGCAATAACTACCGTGAGGCCTGTGGGACACGTCACCTTGATCGACCTAGTCGGACGGATGAGCATTGGTATCAAAAAACGCACACCGTGTGTCCGTCGGTCGACAGTGAGGGCGAAAACG
>NC_071319.1:6307726-6310226 GCF_027563975.2 Plodia interpunctella | reverse complement strand
AACCATACTCCCCCCGGAGTCCAAAATCTTTGGTTTCCCGGAAGCTGCCCGCCGAGCCATTGTAGTAACGTCGGCGGATCGCTAGATGACATATTTACGGTTAGAACTAGGGCGGTATCTAATCGCCTTCGAACCTCTAACTTTCGTTCTTGATTGATGAAAACACCTTTGGCAAATGCTTTCGCTGATGTTCGTCTTGCGACGATCCAAGAATTTCACCTCTAACGTCGCAATACGAATGCCCCCAGTTATCCCTATTAATCATTACCTCGGAGTTCTGAAAACCAACAAAATAGAACCGAGATCATATTCTATTATTCCATGCACGAAATATTCAAGCAGCATTTTGAGCCCGCTTTGAGCACTCTAATTTGTTCAAAGTAAAATTGTCGGCCCACCTCGACACTCACTGAAGAGCATCGCGATAGGATTTTGATATTGAACCGGTGTTTTACCACCGATTCACCGACGATATGCTCCGCAAACGTGTCAGTATCACCGCGGATGCGGTGCACCGACAGCGCGGCGCACAAATGCAACTACGAGCTTTTTAACCGCAACAATTTTAGTATACGCTATTGGAGCTGGAATTACCGCGGCTGCTGGCACCAGACTTGCCCTCCAATTGTTCCTCGTTAAAATATTTAAAGTGTACTCATTCCGATTACGAGGCCTCGTAAGAGTCCCGTATCGTTATTTTTCGTCACTACCTCCCCGTGCCGGGAGTGGGTAATTTGCGCGCCTGCTGCCTTCCTTGGATGTGGTAGCCGTTTCTCAGGCTCCCTCTCCGGAATCGAACCCTGATTCCCCGTTACCCGTGACAACCATGGTAGTCGCAGAAACTACCATCGAAAGTTGATAAGGCAGACATTTGAAAGATGCGTCGCCGGTACTGGACCATGCGATCGGCAAAAGTTATCCAGATTCATCAAAATTAACGACTTCGAGCGCGAGTCCGCACCCACCGTCGATTGGTTTTGATCTAATAAAAGCACTCATCCCATCACTGGTCAGAGTTCTGATTGCATGTATTAGCTCTAGAATTACCACAGTTATCCAAGTAACTGAGTAAGATCTAAGGAACCAAAACTGATATATTGAGCCATTCGCGGTATCGCCTTAATACGGCTTGCACTGAGACATGCATGGCTTAATCTTTGAGACAAGCATATAACTACTGGCAGGATCAACCAGGGAGCTAACAAAAAGCGCGCGAGCGCGCTCTCTAGTCAGCGTGTGTGTTGTGTGTGAACACAACACAGTGAAACGCCGCGTCTCGTCCGAAGACCGGACGAGAGCGGCGCGTGCCATCTTCCTACTCTACTCATTCTCCTCCGTTATAGGGAAAGAGAGCGAAGCGAGAGAGCACTGTGGAGTTTTGTGTTTATTTTATAAACACGGGTCGAGAGAGACCTCAACCGAAAGTTCGCTAATAGACGCGACGCTTTGTAAACATCGTTACGTTTTTCACATATAGTGAAAGCGTACGCATTCACGTCAGAACACCCGGTGTCGGTGGGGCCAGAAACACAAGTCGTACGAACGAAGGGTCCTCGGTATACGATTATTTTATATTATAGTGGTGTGTTGTGTGGGCGAAGAGAGAACGCCCCGCCGCCGGTGGCAGTGTGGCTAACAGCGGAGGAGACGTTTCTCTTTAACCCGGTAATTTTTGTTGGGTGGTCGGCGACGCGCACTACCCGCACGGCAATAACTACCGTGAGGCCTGTGGGACACGTCACCTTGATCGACCTAGTCGGACGGATGAGCATTGGTATCAAAAAACGCACACCGTGTGTCCGTCGGTCGACAGTGAGGGCGAAAACGACAAACTCTCCATTAAACATAAAACACATACACAACAAACGACGTACACTTTTTTAAACACTAAACCCAGCAAGAGTTTGTTTCGTTTGTCAGTCTGTCTCTAATATTACAACATACACAACACACACAACAACAACACACATTGCAGCGTATCGTAAAAAAATATACAACACACCACACACAACACCGCCGCCGTATGTGTATATAAATATATAAAAGTTATAATATAGAAACAAATTAACAAGCACGCAACATCACAGAGCACGTCACCTATTGGATGATTTTGTATGTAAAAGGAGAGTTGGTATCGTTATCAGAAACGAGAGCGCGCGCGCGCGCTCAAGCGCTCTCCCCGAATCTTATAAATTGTGCGCAGAGACGACGGACACAGAGCGCCGGCGCGCATCTGCACACTAAGACTCGGGGTTTTCAAAAGCGCGCAAGCGCGCGCGCACATCGCGCCTCCGTCAGCGAGACGAGTCGAGCGCGCCGACGCACTGTCGCGTCTGCACTCTCAACCGTCCACTGCGGTGCACGTATAGATAGCAAACTGTTCAGGGATATCCTTGTGTGTGACGCGTCAGTGTTAGTGTTGATTAATATTAATATTAATATTAATATTAATATTAATATTAATATTAATATTAATATTAATATTAATATTAATATTAAT
>NC_071319.1:6297726-6302726 GCF_027563975.2 Plodia interpunctella | reverse complement strand
AACCTCCCGAACACCACATGTCCCGCGACCGTGAACGACCGCGGGATTCGGCGCTGGGCTTCATTCCTGTTCGCTCGCCGCTACTGAGGAAATCCTAGTTAGTTTCTTTTCCTCCGCTTACTAATATGCTTAAATTCGGCGGGTGATCCTCCCTGATCTGAGGCCAACGATAAAATGAGAGGCAGACTCGATATCCGTCAGCGCTACGGCGGCGCGAACGAGCGAGCGCGCCGGCTGTGACGCCGACGCGGCGCGCTTCGAAGGCGACGTCGATACGCTCTTCGGACGTCGAGTCCGCCTACCTCCGCTTAGTGGTTGGTGGTGGTATATTGCGCGGCGCGGCGCGACCGAACACACTCTCCTCTGGCATCAATCACACCAACGAAGAGTCGCTTCGGCGCGCCGGCCGCCGCAAGGAGTGTTGTGTAGTACCCCACACACACACACCACCCAACCAACCCGCGGCAAATATAATATTTTTGAACGGACCTGACACGTGTGTTTCACCACTACTCCAACCACCCAACACCCGCGCGCTCTACACGCGCGAGAGAGAGCAGCAGCAGCAGCAGCAGCAGAAACAACAACAACGTCGGAACCGTCACGTGCGCGAAGTTAGCGCGCAGTGTGGCCTTTGTTTTTATGCAGCCGGCCCTCAGACAGGAGTGGTCCCGGATGTGTCTCCAGGGACCGCAATGTGCGTTCGAAATGTCGATGTTCAAATGTGTCCTGCAGTTCACACTATGACGCGCAGTTAACTGCGTTCTTCATCGACCCGCGAGCCAAGTGATCCACCGTCCAGGGTAGTGGTTTCTTTTGGTTGTGGTAAAAAAAAAAAAAAAAAAATATAATAATAATAATAATATCTTAGAATGGGCGCCGCGAAGCGCCCGCTCTAAACCGCGCATTCAATTTTCGGTGTCCGTGAGAGCGCGACGAGGCTTGCGGATTTTTACCCGTCGTCTCTCTGATATCTCTTCACGGCACACCCCGCACCGCACCCACCACTATAATATAAAAGTGGTGTTTGTGCGTGCGTCTCTATATATATCTATGGATTATTTTACGCATACACACGCGACACGCGTGCGCGCGCGCGTACGTATACACGTTAATGATCCTTCCGCAGGTTCCCCTACGGAAACCTTGTTACGACTTTTACTTCCTCTAAATGATCAAGTTTGGTCAACTTCCCAGCAACGCCGACGGCCGTGAAGCCACCGCGTGTCGGTCCGAAGACCTCACTAAATCATTCAATCGGTAGTAGCGACGGGCGGTGTGTACAAAGGGCAGGGACGTAATCAACGCGAGCTTATGACTCGCGCTTACTAGGAATTCCTCGTTTATGGGGGATAATTGCAAACCCCAATCCCCAGCACGAAGGAGTTTCAACGGGTTGCCCGGGCCTCTAGGCCAGGGAGAACATGCTGATTCCTTCAGTGTAGCGCGCGTGCGGCCCAGGACATCTAAGGGCATCACAGACCTGTTATTGCTCAATCTCGTGCGGCTCGAAGCCGCCGGTCCCTCTAAGAAGAATTTTAATACGCCGCCAGTGAGTTGCGCGACCGAAGCCGCGCACACCTAAATGGCGACGCCTATTTAGCAGGCTAGAGTCTCGTTCGTTACCGGAATTAACCAGACAAATCGCTCCACCAACTAAGAACGGCCATGCACCACCACCCACCGAATCAAGAAAGAGCTGTTAATCTGTCAATCCTTCCGGTGTCCGGGCCTGGTGAGATTTCCCGTGTTGAGTCAAATTAAGCCGCAGGCTCCACTCCTGGTGGTGCCCTTCCGTCAATTCCTTTAAGTTTCAGCTTTGCAACCATACTCCCCCCGGAGTCCAAAATCTTTGGTTTCCCGGAAGCTGCCCGCCGAGCCATTGTAGTAACGTCGGCGGATCGCTAGATGACATATTTACGGTTAGAACTAGGGCGGTATCTAATCGCCTTCGAACCTCTAACTTTCGTTCTTGATTGATGAAAACACCTTTGGCAAATGCTTTCGCTGATGTTCGTCTTGCGACGATCCAAGAATTTCACCTCTAACGTCGCAATACGAATGCCCCCAGTTATCCCTATTAATCATTACCTCGGAGTTCTGAAAACCAACAAAATAGAACCGAGATCATATTCTATTATTCCATGCACGAAATATTCAAGCAGCATTTTGAGCCCGCTTTGAGCACTCTAATTTGTTCAAAGTAAAATTGTCGGCCCACCTCGACACTCACTGAAGAGCATCGCGATAGGATTTTGATATTGAACCGGTGTTTTACCACCGATTCACCGACGATATGCTCCGCAAACGTGTCAGTATCACCGCGGATGCGGTGCACCGACAGCGCGGCGCACAAATGCAACTACGAGCTTTTTAACCGCAACAATTTTAGTATACGCTATTGGAGCTGGAATTACCGCGGCTGCTGGCACCAGACTTGCCCTCCAATTGTTCCTCGTTAAAATATTTAAAGTGTACTCATTCCGATTACGAGGCCTCGTAAGAGTCCCGTATCGTTATTTTTCGTCACTACCTCCCCGTGCCGGGAGTGGGTAATTTGCGCGCCTGCTGCCTTCCTTGGATGTGGTAGCCGTTTCTCAGGCTCCCTCTCCGGAATCGAACCCTGATTCCCCGTTACCCGTGACAACCATGGTAGTCGCAGAAACTACCATCGAAAGTTGATAAGGCAGACATTTGAAAGATGCGTCGCCGGTACTGGACCATGCGATCGGCAAAAGTTATCCAGATTCATCAAAATTAACGACTTCGAGCGCGAGTCCGCACCCACCGTCGATTGGTTTTGATCTAATAAAAGCACTCATCCCATCACTGGTCAGAGTTCTGATTGCATGTATTAGCTCTAGAATTACCACAGTTATCCAAGTAACTGAGTAAGATCTAAGGAACCAAAACTGATATATTGAGCCATTCGCGGTATCGCCTTAATACGGCTTGCACTGAGACATGCATGGCTTAATCTTTGAGACAAGCATATAACTACTGGCAGGATCAACCAGGGAGCTAACAAAAAGCGCGCGAGCGCGCTCTCTAGTCAGCGTGTGTGTTGTGTGTGAACACAACACAGTGAAACGCCGCGTCTCGTCCGAAGACCGGACGAGAGCGGCGCGTGCCATCTTCCTACTCTACTCATTCTCCTCCGTTATAGGGAAAGAGAGCGAAGCGAGAGAGCACTGTGGAGTTTTGTGTTTATTTTATAAACACGGGTCGAGAGAGACCTCAACCGAAAGTTCGCTAATAGACGCGACGCTTTGTAAACATCGTTACGTTTTTCACATATAGTGAAAGCGTACGCATTCACGTCAGAACACCCGGTGTCGGTGGGGCCAGAAACACAAGTCGTACGAACGAAGGGTCCTCGGTATACGATTATTTTATATTATAGTGGTGTGTTGTGTGGGCGAAGAGAGAACGCCCCGCCGCCGGTGGCAGTGTGGCTAACAGCGGAGGAGACGTTTCTCTTTAACCCGGTAATTTTTGTTGGGTGGTCGGCGACGCGCACTACCCGCACGGCAATAACTACCGTGAGGCCTGTGGGACACGTCACCTTGATCGACCTAGTCGGACGGATGAGCATTGGTATCAAAAAACGCACACCGTGTGTCCGTCGGTCGACAGTGAGGGCGAAAACGACAAACTCTCCATTAAACATAAAACACATACACAACAAACGACGTACACTTTTTTAAACACTAAACCCAGCAAGAGTTTGTTTCGTTTGTCAGTCTGTCTCTAATATTACAACATACACAACACACACAACAACAACACACATTGCAGCGTATCGTAAAAAAATATACAACACACCACACACAACACCGCCGCCGTATGTGTATATAAATATATAAAAGTTATAATATAGAAACAAATTAACAAGCACGCAACATCACAGAGCACGTCACCTATTGGATGATTTTGTATGTAAAAGGAGAGTTGGTATCGTTATCAGAAACGAGAGCGCGCGCGCGCGCTCAAGCGCTCTCCCCGAATCTTATAAATTGTGCGCAGAGACGACGGACACAGAGCGCCGGCGCGCATCTGCACACTAAGACTCGGGGTTTTCAAAAGCGCGCAAGCGCGCGCGCACATCGCGCCTCCGTCAGCGAGACGAGTCGAGCGCGCCGACGCACTGTCGCGTCTGCACTCTCAACCGTCCACTGCGGTGCACGTATAGATAGCAAACTGTTCAGGGATATCCTTGTGTGTGACGCGTCAGTGTTAGTGTTGATTAATATTAATATTAATATTAATATTAATATTAATATTAATATTAATATTTAGTACTTTTAATATTTTTATATTTATTAATATTAATATTAATATTAATATTAATATTAATATTAATATTAATATTAATATTAATATTTAATATTAATATTAATATTGATATTAATATTAATAATTTAATATTATAAAATTAATATTTATATCAATAATAATATATTATAATTTAATATATATTAAAAAATAATTATTAATATTAAAAAGAAAACTGTTCTATAATCACTTTTCAATATGAGTTAAAAAGTACGAAATAATTAATATTAAAAAAAATATTCATATTCAAAAAAGAAAACTGTTAGTTAGGTTAGGTTTTTTTCTGATATAAATATAAATAAATATAAATATATTAATTAATTAATTAATTAATTAATTAATTAATTAATTAATTAATTAATTAATTAATTAATTAATTAATTAATTAATTAATTAATTAATTAATTAATTAATATAACACATACTTACTCAAACGCGTGTGGTTTTACTACTAATAATAATACTTGACAATACATTGTTTGTTTGTATATAATATGTAATACACCATTTTGAAAGACGACGCAATTTTCCCTCCAAAAGTTGTGACGACGTGTGATTTTTTGAAATATATAATTATAATCTCCTCTGTCTAGGATTTATTGGAACAAAACCGAGTGTTTCTGTGAAACAACATCAAAAGATCCTATTCCAAAGATTGTTTAACT
>NC_071319.1:6275226-6280226 GCF_027563975.2 Plodia interpunctella | reverse complement strand
CGTGTCGGTCCGAAGACCTCACTAAATCATTCAATCGGTAGTAGCGACGGGCGGTGTGTACAAAGGGCAGGGACGTAATCAACGCGAGCTTATGACTCGCGCTTACTAGGAATTCCTCGTTTATGGGGGATAATTGCAAACCCCAATCCCCAGCACGAAGGAGTTTCAACGGGTTGCCCGGGCCTCTAGGCCAGGGAGAACATGCTGATTCCTTCAGTGTAGCGCGCGTGCGGCCCAGGACATCTAAGGGCATCACAGACCTGTTATTGCTCAATCTCGTGCGGCTCGAAGCCGCCGGTCCCTCTAAGAAGAATTTTAATACGCCGCCAGTGAGTTGCGCGACCGAAGCCGCGCACACCTAAATGGCGACGCCTATTTAGCAGGCTAGAGTCTCGTTCGTTACCGGAATTAACCAGACAAATCGCTCCACCAACTAAGAACGGCCATGCACCACCACCCACCGAATCAAGAAAGAGCTGTTAATCTGTCAATCCTTCCGGTGTCCGGGCCTGGTGAGATTTCCCGTGTTGAGTCAAATTAAGCCGCAGGCTCCACTCCTGGTGGTGCCCTTCCGTCAATTCCTTTAAGTTTCAGCTTTGCAACCATACTCCCCCCGGAGTCCAAAATCTTTGGTTTCCCGGAAGCTGCCCGCCGAGCCATTGTAGTAACGTCGGCGGATCGCTAGATGACATATTTACGGTTAGAACTAGGGCGGTATCTAATCGCCTTCGAACCTCTAACTTTCGTTCTTGATTGATGAAAACACCTTTGGCAAATGCTTTCGCTGATGTTCGTCTTGCGACGATCCAAGAATTTCACCTCTAACGTCGCAATACGAATGCCCCCAGTTATCCCTATTAATCATTACCTCGGAGTTCTGAAAACCAACAAAATAGAACCGAGATCATATTCTATTATTCCATGCACGAAATATTCAAGCAGCATTTTGAGCCCGCTTTGAGCACTCTAATTTGTTCAAAGTAAAATTGTCGGCCCACCTCGACACTCACTGAAGAGCATCGCGATAGGATTTTGATATTGAACCGGTGTTTTACCACCGATTCACCGACGATATGCTCCGCAAACGTGTCAGTATCACCGCGGATGCGGTGCACCGACAGCGCGGCGCACAAATGCAACTACGAGCTTTTTAACCGCAACAATTTTAGTATACGCTATTGGAGCTGGAATTACCGCGGCTGCTGGCACCAGACTTGCCCTCCAATTGTTCCTCGTTAAAATATTTAAAGTGTACTCATTCCGATTACGAGGCCTCGTAAGAGTCCCGTATCGTTATTTTTCGTCACTACCTCCCCGTGCCGGGAGTGGGTAATTTGCGCGCCTGCTGCCTTCCTTGGATGTGGTAGCCGTTTCTCAGGCTCCCTCTCCGGAATCGAACCCTGATTCCCCGTTACCCGTGACAACCATGGTAGTCGCAGAAACTACCATCGAAAGTTGATAAGGCAGACATTTGAAAGATGCGTCGCCGGTACTGGACCATGCGATCGGCAAAAGTTATCCAGATTCATCAAAATTAACGACTTCGAGCGCGAGTCCGCACCCACCGTCGATTGGTTTTGATCTAATAAAAGCACTCATCCCATCACTGGTCAGAGTTCTGATTGCATGTATTAGCTCTAGAATTACCACAGTTATCCAAGTAACTGAGTAAGATCTAAGGAACCAAAACTGATATATTGAGCCATTCGCGGTATCGCCTTAATACGGCTTGCACTGAGACATGCATGGCTTAATCTTTGAGACAAGCATATAACTACTGGCAGGATCAACCAGGGAGCTAACAAAAAGCGCGCGAGCGCGCTCTCTAGTCAGCGTGTGTGTTGTGTGTGAACACAACACAGTGAAACGCCGCGTCTCGTCCGAAGACCGGACGAGAGCGGCGCGTGCCATCTTCCTACTCTACTCATTCTCCTCCGTTATAGGGAAAGAGAGCGAAGCGAGAGAGCACTGTGGAGTTTTGTGTTTATTTTATAAACACGGGTCGAGAGAGACCTCAACCGAAAGTTCGCTAATAGACGCGACGCTTTGTAAACATCGTTACGTTTTTCACATATAGTGAAAGCGTACGCATTCACGTCAGAACACCCGGTGTCGGTGGGGCCAGAAACACAAGTCGTACGAACGAAGGGTCCTCGGTATACGATTATTTTATATTATAGTGGTGTGTTGTGTGGGCGAAGAGAGAACGCCCCGCCGCCGGTGGCAGTGTGGCTAACAGCGGAGGAGACGTTTCTCTTTAACCCGGTAATTTTTGTTGGGTGGTCGGCGACGCGCACTACCCGCACGGCAATAACTACCGTGAGGCCTGTGGGACACGTCACCTTGATCGACCTAGTCGGAGGGATGAGCATTGGTATCAAAAAACGCACACCGTGTGTCCGTCGGTCGACAGTGAGGGCGAAAACGACAAACTCTCCATTAAACATAAAACACATACACAACAAACGACGTACACTTTTTTAAACACTAAACCCAGCAAGAGTTTGTTTCGTTTGTCAGTCTGTCTCTAATATTACAACATACACAACACACACAACAACAACACACATTGCAGCGTATCGTAAAAAAATATACAACACACCACACACAACACCGCCGCCGTATGTGTATATAAATATATAAAAGTTATAATATAGAAACAAATTAACAAGCACGCAACATCACAGAGCACGTCACCTATTGGATGATTTTGTATGTAAAAGGAGAGTTGGTATCGTTATCAGAAACGAGAGCGCGCGCGCGCGCTCAAGCGCTCTCCCCGAATCTTATAAATTGTGCGCAGAGACGACGGACACAGAGCGCCGGCGCGCATCTGCACACTAAGACTCGGGGTTTTCAAAAGCGCGCAAGCGCGCGCGCACATCGCGCCTCCGTCAGCGAGACGAGTCGAGCGCGCCGACGCACTGTCGCGTCTGCACTCTCAACCGTCCACTGCGGTGCACGTATAGATAGCAAACTGTTCAGGGATATCCTTGTGTGTGACGCGTCAGTGTTAGTGTTGATTAATATTAATATTAATATTAATATTAATATTAATATTAATATTAATATTAATATTTAGTACTTTTAATATTTTTATATTTATATTTAATATTAATATTAATATTAATATTAATATTAATATTAATATTAATATTAATATTAATATTAATATTTAATATTAATATTAATATTGATATTAATATTAATAATTTAATATTATAAAATTAATATTTATATCAATAATAATATATTATAATTTAATATATATTAAAAAATAATTATTAATATTAAAAAGAAAACTGTTCTATAATCACTTTTCAATATGAGTTAAAAAGTACGAAATAATTAATATTAAAAAAAATATTCATATTCAAAAAAGAAAACTGTTAGTTAGGTTAGGTTTATTTTTTCTGATATAAATATAAATAAATATAAATATATTAATTAATTAATTAATTAATTAATTAATTAATTAATTAATTAATTAATTAATTAATTAATTAATTAATTAATTAATTAATTAATATAACACATACTTACTCAAACGCGTGTGGTTTTACTACTAATAATAATACTTGACAATACATTGTTTGTTTGTATATAATATGTAATACACCATTTTGAAAGACGACGCAATTTTCCCTCCAAAAGTTGTGACGACGTGTGATTTTTTGAAATATATAATTATAATCTCCTCTGTCTAGGATTTATTGGAACAAAACCGAGTGTTTCTGTGAAACAACATCAAAAGATCCTATTCCAAAGATTGTTTAACTAATTTGTAACAATAATATATAATGTAACAAAAAAAAAAAAAAAAAAAATTCAGATTCTCCTTCATGACATGTATATCTGACAGTGTCAGTACAATTTTTTAAACCATAAAGGTATATATGTTGATGATTAAAAAATATATGGATAATAAAACCAAATCCCGCGTTTCTATAATCACACCACACATTTTCAATATGAGTTAATAAGTACGAAATAATTAATATTAAAAAAATATATTAATATTAAAAAAGGTTAGGTTTATATTATCACTATTAATATAAATATAAAACAGTATATCATATCCGGCTCTTCGTGCATTTTAGTGTTGTTGTTCGTCGAACACAATCGAGGTTCGCGAGAGGTTGTTCGTGTATCTATGTTGTGGGTGTGTACGACACCGTCGGCGCATGCGCTCGGCGTTTATCGTTATCCAATTGAGACAGACAGACTTGATGGCGGCGGCTGTTCGTGTATCAAAATGAAAGAAAATTATAATATATATATAATTATATAATACTGGGTTGTCATCGTCCTCGGACGAATCACCTGGCGTAGGGCTGAGTCTCAACAGATCGCAGCACGACGCTGCTCTACCGAGCACAACACCCCGCCAGGAACGGAAGTCGTCTACAGACTATTCCGAGCCCCGACATCGAACTGAGGTAGATTCGGACCTTCGGAGCCGTGGCGCACGTGTTAAACCGTATGCACCGATCTCCGCGATCCAAATGGGCTTCGACGTCGCACCTCACGAAGTGAAGCGCGACTAGTAAAGTCACATTGTTTAGAGCCTCCCGACTCTCGGGGCTCCACAGTGAGCATATCCTTGCCGGATTCGGCTAGGCTGGCTTCGGCCTTAGAGGCGTTCAGGCATAATCCCGCGGATGGTAGCTTCGCACCACCGGCCGCTCGGCCGAGTGCATGAACCAAATGTCCGAAACTGCGGTTCCTCTCGTACTGAGCAGTATTACTATCGCAACGACAAGCCATCAGTAGGGTAAAACTAACCTGTCTCATGACGGTCTAAACCCAGCTCACGTTCCCTTTTGATGGGTGAACAATCCAACGCTTGGCGAATTTTGCTTCGCAATGATAGGAAGAGCCGACATCGAAGGATCAAAAAGCAACGTCGCTATGAACGCTTGGCTGCCACAAGCCAGTTATCCCTGTGGTAACTTTTCTGGCACCTCTTGCTAAAAACTCTTTATACTAAAGGATCGATA
>NC_071319.1:6267726-6270226 GCF_027563975.2 Plodia interpunctella | reverse complement strand
TTCGTTCTTGATTGATGAAAACACCTTTGGCAAATGCTTTCGCTGATGTTCGTCTTGCGACGATCCAAGAATTTCACCTCTAACGTCGCAATACGAATGCCCCCAGTTATCCCTATTAATCATTACCTCGGAGTTCTGAAAACCAACAAAATAGAACCGAGATCATATTCTATTATTCCATGCACGAAATATTCAAGCAGCATTTTGAGCCCGCTTTGAGCACTCTAATTTGTTCAAAGTAAAATTGTCGGCCCACCTCGACACTCACTGAAGAGCATCGCGATAGGATTTTGATATTGAACCGGTGTTTTACCACCGATTCACCGACGATATGCTCCGCAAACGTGTCAGTATCACCGCGGATGCGGTGCACCGACAGCGCGGCGCACAAATGCAACTACGAGCTTTTTAACCGCAACAATTTTAGTATACGCTATTGGAGCTGGAATTACCGCGGCTGCTGGCACCAGACTTGCCCTCCAATTGTTCCTCGTTAAAATATTTAAAGTGTACTCATTCCGATTACGAGGCCTCGTAAGAGTCCCGTATCGTTATTTTTCGTCACTACCTCCCCGTGCCGGGAGTGGGTAATTTGCGCGCCTGCTGCCTTCCTTGGATGTGGTAGCCGTTTCTCAGGCTCCCTCTCCGGAATCGAACCCTGATTCCCCGTTACCCGTGACAACCATGGTAGTCGCAGAAACTACCATCGAAAGTTGATAAGGCAGACATTTGAAAGATGCGTCGCCGGTACTGGACCATGCGATCGGCAAAAGTTATCCAGATTCATCAAAATTAACGACTTCGAGCGCGAGTCCGCACCCACCGTCGATTGGTTTTGATCTAATAAAAGCACTCATCCCATCACTGGTCAGAGTTCTGATTGCATGTATTAGCTCTAGAATTACCACAGTTATCCAAGTAACTGAGTAAGATCTAAGGAACCAAAACTGATATATTGAGCCATTCGCGGTATCGCCTTAATACGGCTTGCACTGAGACATGCATGGCTTAATCTTTGAGACAAGCATATAACTACTGGCAGGATCAACCAGGGAGCTAACAAAAAGCGCGCGAGCGCGCTCTCTAGTCAGCGTGTGTGTTGTGTGTGAACACAACACAGTGAAACGCCGCGTCTCGTCCGAAGACCGGACGAGAGCGGCGCGTGCCATCTTCCTACTCTACTCATTCTCCTCCGTTATAGGGAAAGAGAGCGAAGCGAGAGAGCACTGTGGAGTTTTGTGTTTATTTTATAAACACGGGTCGAGAGAGACCTCAACCGAAAGTTCGCTAATAGACGCGACGCTTTGTAAACATCGTTACGTTTTTCACATATAGTGAAAGCGTACGCATTCACGTCAGAACACCCGGTGTCGGTGGGGCCAGAAACACAAGTCGTACGAACGAAGGGTCCTCGGTATACGATTATTTTATATTATAGTGGTGTGTTGTGTGGGCGAAGAGAGAACGCCCCGCCGCCGGTGGCAGTGTGGCTAACAGCGGAGGAGACGTTTCTCTTTAACCCGGTAATTTTTGTTGGGTGGTCGGCGACGCGCACTACCCGCACGGCAATAACTACCGTGAGGCCTGTGGGACACGTCACCTTGATCGACCTAGTCGGACGGATGAGCATTGGTATCAAAAAACGCACACCGTGTGTCCGTCGGTCGACAGTGAGGGCGAAAACGACAAACTCTCCATTAAACATAAAACACATACACAACAAACGACGTACACTTTTTTAAACACTAAACCCAGCAAGAGTTTGTTTCGTTTGTCAGTCTGTCTCTAATATTACAACATACACAACACACACAACAACAACACACATTGCAGCGTATCGTAAAAAAATATACAACACACCACACACAACACCGCCGCCGTATGTGTATATAAATATATAAAAGTTATAATATAGAAACAAATTAACAAGCACGCAACATCACAGAGCACGTCACCTATTGGATGATTTTGTATGTAAAAGGAGAGTTGGTATCGTTATCAGAAACGAGAGCGCGCGCGCGCGCTCAAGCGCTCTCCCCGAATCTTATAAATTGTGCGCAGAGACGACGGACACAGAGCGCCGGCGCGCATCTGCACACTAAGACTCGGGGTTTTCAAAAGCGCGCAAGCGCGCGCGCACATCGCGCCTCCGTCAGCGAGACGAGTCGAGCGCGCCGACGCACTGTCGCGTCTGCACTCTCAACCGTCCACTGCGGTGCACGTATAGATAGCAAACTGTTCAGGGATATCCTTGTGTGTGACGCGTCAGTGTTAGTGTTGATTAATATTAATATTAATATTAATATTAATATTAATATTAATATTAATATTAATACTTTTAGTACTTTTATATTATATATTAAATTAATATTAATATTAATATTAATATTAATATTAATATTAATATTAATATTAATATTAATATTAATATTTAATATTAATATTAATATTGATATTAATATTAATAATTTAATATTATAAAATTAATATTTATATCAAT
>NC_071319.1:6257726-6262726 GCF_027563975.2 Plodia interpunctella | reverse complement strand
AAAATGAGAGGCAGACTCGATATCCGTCAGCGCTACGGCGGCGCGAACGAGCGAGCGCGCCGGCTGTGACGCCGACGCGGCGCGCTTCGAAGGCGACGTCGATACGCTCTTCGGACGTCGAGTCCGCCTACCTCCGCTTAGTGGTTGGTGGTGGTATATTGCGCGGCGCGGCGCGACCGAACACACTCTCCTCTGGCATCAATCACACCAACGAAGAGTCGCTTCG
Organism: Plodia interpunctella; assembly: GCF_027563975.2. NCBI lineage: Eukaryota > Metazoa > Arthropoda > Insecta > Lepidoptera > Pyralidae > Plodia > Plodia interpunctella. Next base: position 6,262,500 of record NC_071319.1, on the reverse strand, counting down.
GCGCGCCGGCCGCCGCAAGGAGTGTTGTGTAGTACCCCACACACACACACCACCCAACCAACCCGCGGCAAATATAATATTTTTGAACGGACCTGACACGTGTGTTTCACCACTACTCCAACCACCCAACACCCGCGCGCTCTACACGCGCGAGAGAGAGCAGCAGCAGCAGCAGCAGCAGAAACAACAACAACGTCGGAACCGTCACGTGCGCGAAGTTAGCGCGCAGTGTGGCCTTTGTTTTTATGCAGCCGGCCCTCAGACAGGAGTGGTCCCGGATGTGTCTCCAGGGACCGCAATGTGCGTTCGAAATGTCGATGTTCAAATGTGTCCTGCAGTTCACACTATGACGCGCAGTTAACTGCGTTCTTCATCGACCCGCGAGCCAAGTGATCCACCGTCCAGGGTAGTGGTTTCTTTTGGTTGTGGTAAAAAAAAAAAAAAAAAAATATAATAATAATAATAATATCTTAGAATGGGCGCCGCGAAGCGCCCGCTCTAAACCGCGCATTCAATTTTCGGTGTCCGTGAGAGCGCGACGAGGCTTGCGGATTTTTACCCGTCGTCTCTCTGATATCTCTTCACGGCACACCCCGCACCGCACCCACCACTATAATATAAAAGTGGTGTTTGTGCGTGCGTCTCTATATATATCTATGGATTATTTTACGCATACACACGCGACACGCGTGCGCGCGCGCGTACGTATACACGTTAATGATCCTTCCGCAGGTTCCCCTACGGAAACCTTGTTACGACTTTTACTTCCTCTAAATGATCAAGTTTGGTCAACTTCCCAGCAACGCCGACGGCCGTGAAGCCACCGCGTGTCGGTCCGAAGACCTCACTAAATCATTCAATCGGTAGTAGCGACGGGCGGTGTGTACAAAGGGCAGGGACGTAATCAACGCGAGCTTATGACTCGCGCTTACTAGGAATTCCTCGTTTATGGGGGATAATTGCAAACCCCAATCCCCAGCACGAAGGAGTTTCAACGGGTTGCCCGGGCCTCTAGGCCAGGGAGAACATGCTGATTCCTTCAGTGTAGCGCGCGTGCGGCCCAGGACATCTAAGGGCATCACAGACCTGTTATTGCTCAATCTCGTGCGGCTCGAAGCCGCCGGTCCCTCTAAGAAGAATTTTAATACGCCGCCAGTGAGTTGCGCGACCGAAGCCGCGCACACCTAAATGGCGACGCCTATTTAGCAGGCTAGAGTCTCGTTCGTTACCGGAATTAACCAGACAAATCGCTCCACCAACTAAGAACGGCCATGCACCACCACCCACCGAATCAAGAAAGAGCTGTTAATCTGTCAATCCTTCCGGTGTCCGGGCCTGGTGAGATTTCCCGTGTTGAGTCAAATTAAGCCGCAGGCTCCACTCCTGGTGGTGCCCTTCCGTCAATTCCTTTAAGTTTCAGCTTTGCAACCATACTCCCCCCGGAGTCCAAAATCTTTGGTTTCCCGGAAGCTGCCCGCCGAGCCATTGTAGTAACGTCGGCGGATCGCTAGATGACATATTTACGGTTAGAACTAGGGCGGTATCTAATCGCCTTCGAACCTCTAACTTTCGTTCTTGATTGATGAAAACACCTTTGGCAAATGCTTTCGCTGATGTTCGTCTTGCGACGATCCAAGAATTTCACCTCTAACGTCGCAATACGAATGCCCCCAGTTATCCCTATTAATCATTACCTCGGAGTTCTGAAAACCAACAAAATAGAACCGAGATCATATTCTATTATTCCATGCACGAAATATTCAAGCAGCATTTTGAGCCCGCTTTGAGCACTCTAATTTGTTCAAAGTAAAATTGTCGGCCCACCTCGACACTCACTGAAGAGCATCGCGATAGGATTTTGATATTGAACCGGTGTTTTACCACCGATTCACCGACGATATGCTCCGCAAACGTGTCAGTATCACCGCGGATGCGGTGCACCGACAGCGCGGCGCACAAATGCAACTACGAGCTTTTTAACCGCAACAATTTTAGTATACGCTATTGGAGCTGGAATTACCGCGGCTGCTGGCACCAGACTTGCCCTCCAATTGTTCCTCGTTAAAATATTTAAAGTGTACTCATTCCGATTACGAGGCCTCGTAAGAGTCCCGTATCGTTATTTTTCGTCACTACCTCCCCGTGCCGGGAGTGGGTAATTTGCGCGCCTGCTGCCTTCCTTGGATGTGGTAGCCGTTTCTCAGGCTCCCTCTCCGGAATCGAACCCTGATTCCCCGTTACCCGTGACAACCATGGTAGTCGCAGAAACTACCATCGAAAGTTGATAAGGCAGACATTTGAAAGATGCGTCGCCGGTACTGGACCATGCGATCGGCAAAAGTTATCCAGATTCATCAAAATTAACGACTTCGAGCGCGAGTCCGCACCCACCGTCGATTGGTTTTGATCTAATAAAAGCACTCATCCCATCACTGGTCAGAGTTCTGATTGCATGTATTAGCTCTAGAATTACCACAGTTATCCAAGTAACTGAGTAAGATCTAAGGAACCAAAACTGATATATTGAGCCATTCGCGGTATCGCCTTAATACGGCTTGCACTGAGACATGCATGGCTTAATCTTTGAGACAAGCATATAACTACTGGCAGGATCAACCAGGGAGCTAACAAAAAGCGCGCGAGCGCGCTCTCTAGTCAGCGTGTGTGTTGTGTGTGAACACAACACAGTGAAACGCCGCGTCTCGTCCGAAGACCGGACGAGAGCGGCGCGTGCCATCTTCCTACTCTACTCATTCTCCTCCGTTATAGGGAAAGAGAGCGAAGCGAGAGAGCACTGTGGAGTTTTGTGTTTATTTTATAAACACGGGTCGAGAGAGACCTCAACCGAAAGTTCGCTAATAGACGCGACGCTTTGTAAACATCGTTACGTTTTTCACATATAGTGAAAGCGTACGCATTCACGTCAGAACACCCGGTGTCGGTGGGGCCAGAAACACAAGTCGTACGAACGAAGGGTCCTCGGTATACGATTATTTTATATTATAGTGGTGTGTTGTGTGGGCGAAGAGAGAACGCCCCGCCGCCGGTGGCAGTGTGGCTAACAGCGGAGGAGACGTTTCTCTTTAACCCGGTAATTTTTGTTGGGTGGTCGGCGACGCGCACTACCCGCACGGCAATAACTACCGTGAGGCCTGTGGGACACGTCACCTTGATCGACCTAGTCGGACGGATGAGCATTGGTATCAAAAAACGCACACCGTGTGTCCGTCGGTCGACAGTGAGGGCGAAAACGACAAACTCTCCATTAAACATAAAACACATACACAACAAACGACGTACACTTTTTTAAACACTAAACCCAGCAAGAGTTTGTTTCGTTTGTCAGTCTGTCTCTAATATTACAACATACACAACACACACAACAACAACACACATTGCAGCGTATCGTAAAAAAATATACAACACACCACACACAACACCGCCGCCGTATGTGTATATAAATATATAAAAGTTATAATATAGAAACAAATTAACAAGCACGCAACATCACAGAGCACGTCACCTATTGGATGATTTTGTATGTAAAAGGAGAGTTGGTATCGTTATCAGAAACGAGAGCGCGCGCGCGCGCTCAAGCGCTCTCCCCGAATCTTATAAATTGTGCGCAGAGACGACGGACACAGAGCGCCGGCGCGCATCTGCACACTAAGACTCGGGGTTTTCAAAAGCGCGCAAGCGCGCGCGCACATCGCGCCTCCGTCAGCGAGACGAGTCGAGCGCGCCGACGCACTGTCGCGTCTGCACTCTCAACCGTCCACTGCGGTGCACGTATAGATAGCAAACTGTTCAGGGATATCCTTGTGTGTGACGCGTCAGTGTTAGTGTTGATTAATATTAATATTAATATTAATATTAATATTAATATTAATATTAATATTTAGTACTTTTAATATTTTTATATTTATATTTAATATTAATATTAATATTAATATTAATATTAATATTAATATTAATATTAATATTTAATATTAATATTAATATTGATATTAATATTAATAATTTAATATTATAAAATTAATATTTATATCAATAATAATATATTATAATTTAATATATATTAAAAAATAATTATTAATATTAAAAAGAAAACTGTTCTATAATCACTTTTCAATATGAGTTAAAAAGTACGAAATAATTAATATTAAAAAAAATATTCATATTCAAAAAAGAAAACTGTTAGTTAGGTTAGGTTTATTTTTTCTGATATAAATATAAATAAATATAAATATATTAATTAATTAATTAATTAATTAATTAATTAATTAATTAATTAATTAATTAATTAATTAATTAATTAATTAATTAATTAATTAATTAATTAATTAATTAATATAACACATACTTACTCAAACGCGTGTGGTTTTACTACTAATAATAATACTTGACAATACATTGTTTGTTTGTATATAATATGTAATACACCATTTTGAAAGACGACGCAATTTTCCCTCCAAAAGTTGTGACGACGTGTGATTTTTTGAAATATATAATTATAATCTCCTCTGTCTAGGATTTATTGGAACAAAACCGAGTGTTTCTGTGAAACAACATCAAAAGATCCTATTCCAAAGATTGTTTAACTAATTTGTAACAATAATATATAATGTAACAAAAAAAAAAAAAAAAAAATTCAGATTCTCCTTCATGACATGTATATCTGACAGTGTCAGTACAATTTTTTAAACCATAAAGGTATATATGTTGATGATTAAAAAATATATGGATAATAAAACCAAATCCCGCGTTTCTATAA
>NC_071319.1:6250226-6252726 GCF_027563975.2 Plodia interpunctella | reverse complement strand
TTTCGGTGTCCGTGAGAGCGCGACGAGGCTTGCGGATTTTTACCCGTCGTCTCTCTGATATCTCTTCACGGCACACCCCGCACCGCACCCACCACTATAATATAAAAGTGGTGTTTGTGCGTGCGTCTCTATATATATCTATGGATTATTTTACGCATACACACGCGACACGCGTGCGCGCGCGCGTACGTATACACGTTAATGATCCTTCCGCAGGTTCCCCTACGGAAACCTTGTTACGACTTTTACTTCCTCTAAATGATCAAGTTTGGTCAACTTCCCAGCAACGCCGACGGCCGTGAAGCCACCGCGTGTCGGTCCGAAGACCTCACTAAATCATTCAATCGGTAGTAGCGACGGGCGGTGTGTACAAAGGGCAGGGACGTAATCAACGCGAGCTTATGACTCGCGCTTACTAGGAATTCCTCGTTTATGGGGGATAATTGCAAACCCCAATCCCCAGCACGAAGGAGTTTCAACGGGTTGCCCGGGCCTCTAGGCCAGGGAGAACATGCTGATTCCTTCAGTGTAGCGCGCGTGCGGCCCAGGACATCTAAGGGCATCACAGACCTGTTATTGCTCAATCTCGTGCGGCTCGAAGCCGCCGGTCCCTCTAAGAAGAATTTTAATACGCCGCCAGTGAGTTGCGCGACCGAAGCCGCGCACACCTAAATGGCGACGCCTATTTAGCAGGCTAGAGTCTCGTTCGTTACCGGAATTAACCAGACAAATCGCTCCACCAACTAAGAACGGCCATGCACCACCACCCACCGAATCAAGAAAGAGCTGTTAATCTGTCAATCCTTCCGGTGTCCGGGCCTGGTGAGATTTCCCGTGTTGAGTCAAATTAAGCCGCAGGCTCCACTCCTGGTGGTGCCCTTCCGTCAATTCCTTTAAGTTTCAGCTTTGCAACCATACTCCCCCCGGAGTCCAAAATCTTTGGTTTCCCGGAAGCTGCCCGCCGAGCCATTGTAGTAACGTCGGCGGATCGCTAGATGACATATTTACGGTTAGAACTAGGGCGGTATCTAATCGCCTTCGAACCTCTAACTTTCGTTCTTGATTGATGAAAACACCTTTGGCAAATGCTTTCGCTGATGTTCGTCTTGCGACGATCCAAGAATTTCACCTCTAACGTCGCAATACGAATGCCCCCAGTTATCCCTATTAATCATTACCTCGGAGTTCTGAAAACCAACAAAATAGAACCGAGATCATATTCTATTATTCCATGCACGAAATATTCAAGCAGCATTTTGAGCCCGCTTTGAGCACTCTAATTTGTTCAAAGTAAAATTGTCGGCCCACCTCGACACTCACTGAAGAGCATCGCGATAGGATTTTGATATTGAACCGGTGTTTTACCACCGATTCACCGACGATATGCTCCGCAAACGTGTCAGTATCACCGCGGATGCGGTGCACCGACAGCGCGGCGCACAAATGCAACTACGAGCTTTTTAACCGCAACAATTTTAGTATACGCTATTGGAGCTGGAATTACCGCGGCTGCTGGCACCAGACTTGCCCTCCAATTGTTCCTCGTTAAAATATTTAAAGTGTACTCATTCCGATTACGAGGCCTCGTAAGAGTCCCGTATCGTTATTTTTCGTCACTACCTCCCCGTGCCGGGAGTGGGTAATTTGCGCGCCTGCTGCCTTCCTTGGATGTGGTAGCCGTTTCTCAGGCTCCCTCTCCGGAATCGAACCCTGATTCCCCGTTACCCGTGACAACCATGGTAGTCGCAGAAACTACCATCGAAAGTTGATAAGGCAGACATTTGAAAGATGCGTCGCCGGTACTGGACCATGCGATCGGCAAAAGTTATCCAGATTCATCAAAATTAACGACTTCGAGCGCGAGTCCGCACCCACCGTCGATTGGTTTTGATCTAATAAAAGCACTCATCCCATCACTGGTCAGAGTTCTGATTGCATGTATTAGCTCTAGAATTACCACAGTTATCCAAGTAACTGAGTAAGATCTAAGGAACCAAAACTGATATATTGAGCCATTCGCGGTATCGCCTTAATACGGCTTGCACTGAGACATGCATGGCTTAATCTTTGAGACAAGCATATAACTACTGGCAGGATCAACCAGGGAGCTAACAAAAAGCGCGCGAGCGCGCTCTCTAGTCAGCGTGTGTGTTGTGTGTGAACACAACACAGTGAAACGCCGCGTCTCGTCCGAAGACCGGACGAGAGCGGCGCGTGCCATCTTCCTACTCTACTCATTCTCCTCCGTTATAGGGAAAGAGAGCGAAGCGAGAGAGCACTGTGGAGTTTTGTGTTTATTTTATAAACACGGGTCGAGAGAGACCTCAACCGAAAGTTCGCTAATAGACGCGACGCTTTGTAAACATCGTTACGTTTTTCACATATAGTGAAAGCGTACGCATTCACGTCAGAACACCCGGTGTCGGTGGGGCCAGAAACACAAGTCGTACGAACGAAGGGTCCTCGGTATACGATTATTTTATATTATAGTGGTGTGTTG
>NC_071319.1:6240226-6242726 GCF_027563975.2 Plodia interpunctella | reverse complement strand
ATTAACCAGACAAATCGCTCCACCAACTAAGAACGGCCATGCACCACCACCCACCGAATCAAGAAAGAGCTGTTAATCTGTCAATCCTTCCGGTGTCCGGGCCTGGTGAGATTTCCCGTGTTGAGTCAAATTAAGCCGCAGGCTCCACTCCTGGTGGTGCCCTTCCGTCAATTCCTTTAAGTTTCAGCTTTGCAACCATACTCCCCCCGGAGTCCAAAATCTTTGGTTTCCCGGAAGCTGCCCGCCGAGCCATTGTAGTAACGTCGGCGGATCGCTAGATGACATATTTACGGTTAGAACTAGGGCGGTATCTAATCGCCTTCGAACCTCTAACTTTCGTTCTTGATTGATGAAAACACCTTTGGCAAATGCTTTCGCTGATGTTCGTCTTGCGACGATCCAAGAATTTCACCTCTAACGTCGCAATACGAATGCCCCCAGTTATCCCTATTAATCATTACCTCGGAGTTCTGAAAACCAACAAAATAGAACCGAGATCATATTCTATTATTCCATGCACGAAATATTCAAGCAGCATTTTGAGCCCGCTTTGAGCACTCTAATTTGTTCAAAGTAAAATTGTCGGCCCACCTCGACACTCACTGAAGAGCATCGCGATAGGATTTTGATATTGAACCGGTGTTTTACCACCGATTCACCGACGATATGCTCCGCAAACGTGTCAGTATCACCGCGGATGCGGTGCACCGACAGCGCGGCGCACAAATGCAACTACGAGCTTTTTAACCGCAACAATTTTAGTATACGCTATTGGAGCTGGAATTACCGCGGCTGCTGGCACCAGACTTGCCCTCCAATTGTTCCTCGTTAAAATATTTAAAGTGTACTCATTCCGATTACGAGGCCTCGTAAGAGTCCCGTATCGTTATTTTTCGTCACTACCTCCCCGTGCCGGGAGTGGGTAATTTGCGCGCCTGCTGCCTTCCTTGGATGTGGTAGCCGTTTCTCAGGCTCCCTCTCCGGAATCGAACCCTGATTCCCCGTTACCCGTGACAACCATGGTAGTCGCAGAAACTACCATCGAAAGTTGATAAGGCAGACATTTGAAAGATGCGTCGCCGGTACTGGACCATGCGATCGGCAAAAGTTATCCAGATTCATCAAAATTAACGACTTCGAGCGCGAGTCCGCACCCACCGTCGATTGGTTTTGATCTAATAAAAGCACTCATCCCATCACTGGTCAGAGTTCTGATTGCATGTATTAGCTCTAGAATTACCACAGTTATCCAAGTAACTGAGTAAGATCTAAGGAACCAAAACTGATATATTGAGCCATTCGCGGTATCGCCTTAATACGGCTTGCACTGAGACATGCATGGCTTAATCTTTGAGACAAGCATATAACTACTGGCAGGATCAACCAGGGAGCTAACAAAAAGCGCGCGAGCGCGCTCTCTAGTCAGCGTGTGTGTTGTGTGTGAACACAACACAGTGAAACGCCGCGTCTCGTCCGAAGACCGGACGAGAGCGGCGCGTGCCATCTTCCTACTCTACTCATTCTCCTCCGTTATAGGGAAAGAGAGCGAAGCGAGAGAGCACTGTGGAGTTTTGTGTTTATTTTATAAACACGGGTCGAGAGAGACCTCAACCGAAAGTTCGCTAATAGACGCGACGCTTTGTAAACATCGTTACGTTTTTCACATATAGTGAAAGCGTACGCATTCACGTCAGAACACCCGGTGTCGGTGGGGCCAGAAACACAAGTCGTACGAACGAAGGGTCCTCGGTATACGATTATTTTATATTATAGTGGTGTGTTGTGTGGGCGAAGAGAGAACGCCCCGCCGCCGGTGGCAGTGTGGCTAACAGCGGAGGAGACGTTTCTCTTTAACCCGGTAATTTTTGTTGGGTGGTCGGCGACGCGCACTACCCGCACGGCAATAACTACCGTGAGGCCTGTGGGACACGTCACCTTGATCGACCTAGTCGGACGGATGAGCATTGGTATCAAAAAACGCACACCGTGTGTCCGTCGGTCGACAGTGAGGGCGAAAACGACAAACTCTCCATTAAACATAAAACACATACACAACAAACGACGTACACTTTTTTAAACACTAAACCCAGCAAGAGTTTGTTTCGTTTGTCAGTCTGTCTCTAATATTACAACATACACAACACACACAACAACAACACACATTGCAGCGTATCGTAAAAAAATATACAACACACCACACACAACACCGCCGCCGTATGTGTATATAAATATATAAAAGTTATAATATAGAAACAAATTAACAAGCACGCAACATCACAGAGCACGTCACCTATTGGATGATTTTGTATGTAAAAGGAGAGTTGGTATCGTTATCAGAAACGAGAGCGCGCGCGCGCGCTCAAGCGCTCTCCCCGAATCTTATAAATTGTGCGCAGAGACGACGGACACAGAGCGCCGGCGCGCATCTGCACACTAAGACTCGGGGTTTTCAAAAGCGCGCAAGCGCGCGCGCACATCGCGCCTCCGTCAGCGAGACGAG
>NC_071319.1:6230226-6235226 GCF_027563975.2 Plodia interpunctella | reverse complement strand
CTTAGGGCTGCACTCTCAAGCAACCCGACTCTGAGGAGAGTCCCTCTCGCCGCCGACCTCCGTCGCTACGGGCCTGGCACCCTCTACGGGAAAACGGCCCCGTTCAAGACGAACTTGGACAGGAGTGTAGACTGCGAGAAAGCGGAACCTCCCGAACACCACATGTCCCGCGACCGTGAACGACCGCGGGATTCGGCGCTGGGCTTCATTCCTGTTCGCTCGCCGCTACTGAGGAAATCCTAGTTAGTTTCTTTTCCTCCGCTTACTAATATGCTTAAATTCGGCGGGTGATCCTCCCTGATCTGAGGCCAACGATAAAATGAGAGGCAGACTCGATATCCGTCAGCGCTACGGCGGCGCGAACGAGCGAGCGCGCCGGCTGTGACGCCGACGCGGCGCGCTTCGAAGGCGACGTCGATACGCTCTTCGGACGTCGAGTCCGCCTACCTCCGCTTAGTGGTTGGTGGTGGTATATTGCGCGGCGCGGCGCGACCGAACACACTCTCCTCTGGCATCAATCACACCAACGAAGAGTCGCTTCGGCGCGCCGGCCGCCGCAAGGAGTGTTGTGTAGTACCCCACACACACACACCACCCAACCAACCCGCGGCAAATATAATATTTTTGAACGGACCTGACACGTGTGTTTCACCACTACTCCAACCACCCAACACCCGCGCGCTCTACACGCGCGAGAGAGAGCAGCAGCAGCAGCAGCAGCAGAAACAACAACAACGTCGGAACCGTCACGTGCGCGAAGTTAGCGCGCAGTGTGGCCTTTGTTTTTATGCAGCCGGCCCTCAGACAGGAGTGGTCCCGGATGTGTCTCCAGGGACCGCAATGTGCGTTCGAAATGTCGATGTTCAAATGTGTCCTGCAGTTCACACTATGACGCGCAGTTAACTGCGTTCTTCATCGACCCGCGAGCCAAGTGATCCACCGTCCAGGGTAGTGGTTTCTTTTGGTTGTGGTAAAAAAAAAAAAAAAAAAATATAATAATAATAATAATATCTTAGAATGGGCGCCGCGAAGCGCCCGCTCTAAACCGCGCATTCAATTTTCGGTGTCCGTGAGAGCGCGACGAGGCTTGCGGATTTTTACCCGTCGTCTCTCTGATATCTCTTCACGGCACACCCCGCACCGCACCCACCACTATAATATAAAAGTGGTGTTTGTGCGTGCGTCTCTATATATATCTATGGATTATTTTACGCATACACACGCGACACGCGTGCGCGCGCGCGTACGTATACACGTTAATGATCCTTCCGCAGGTTCCCCTACGGAAACCTTGTTACGACTTTTACTTCCTCTAAATGATCAAGTTTGGTCAACTTCCCAGCAACGCCGACGGCCGTGAAGCCACCGCGTGTCGGTCCGAAGACCTCACTAAATCATTCAATCGGTAGTAGCGACGGGCGGTGTGTACAAAGGGCAGGGACGTAATCAACGCGAGCTTATGACTCGCGCTTACTAGGAATTCCTCGTTTATGGGGGATAATTGCAAACCCCAATCCCCAGCACGAAGGAGTTTCAACGGGTTGCCCGGGCCTCTAGGCCAGGGAGAACATGCTGATTCCTTCAGTGTAGCGCGCGTGCGGCCCAGGACATCTAAGGGCATCACAGACCTGTTATTGCTCAATCTCGTGCGGCTCGAAGCCGCCGGTCCCTCTAAGAAGAATTTTAATACGCCGCCAGTGAGTTGCGCGACCGAAGCCGCGCACACCTAAATGGCGACGCCTATTTAGCAGGCTAGAGTCTCGTTCGTTACCGGAATTAACCAGACAAATCGCTCCACCAACTAAGAACGGCCATGCACCACCACCCACCGAATCAAGAAAGAGCTGTTAATCTGTCAATCCTTCCGGTGTCCGGGCCTGGTGAGATTTCCCGTGTTGAGTCAAATTAAGCCGCAGGCTCCACTCCTGGTGGTGCCCTTCCGTCAATTCCTTTAAGTTTCAGCTTTGCAACCATACTCCCCCCGGAGTCCAAAATCTTTGGTTTCCCGGAAGCTGCCCGCCGAGCCATTGTAGTAACGTCGGCGGATCGCTAGATGACATATTTACGGTTAGAACTAGGGCGGTATCTAATCGCCTTCGAACCTCTAACTTTCGTTCTTGATTGATGAAAACACCTTTGGCAAATGCTTTCGCTGATGTTCGTCTTGCGACGATCCAAGAATTTCACCTCTAACGTCGCAATACGAATGCCCCCAGTTATCCCTATTAATCATTACCTCGGAGTTCTGAAAACCAACAAAATAGAACCGAGATCATATTCTATTATTCCATGCACGAAATATTCAAGCAGCATTTTGAGCCCGCTTTGAGCACTCTAATTTGTTCAAAGTAAAATTGTCGGCCCACCTCGACACTCACTGAAGAGCATCGCGATAGGATTTTGATATTGAACCGGTGTTTTACCACCGATTCACCGACGATATGCTCCGCAAACGTGTCAGTATCACCGCGGATGCGGTGCACCGACAGCGCGGCGCACAAATGCAACTACGAGCTTTTTAACCGCAACAATTTTAGTATACGCTATTGGAGCTGGAATTACCGCGGCTGCTGGCACCAGACTTGCCCTCCAATTGTTCCTCGTTAAAATATTTAAAGTGTACTCATTCCGATTACGAGGCCTCGTAAGAGTCCCGTATCGTTATTTTTCGTCACTACCTCCCCGTGCCGGGAGTGGGTAATTTGCGCGCCTGCTGCCTTCCTTGGATGTGGTAGCCGTTTCTCAGGCTCCCTCTCCGGAATCGAACCCTGATTCCCCGTTACCCGTGACAACCATGGTAGTCGCAGAAACTACCATCGAAAGTTGATAAGGCAGACATTTGAAAGATGCGTCGCCGGTACTGGACCATGCGATCGGCAAAAGTTATCCAGATTCATCAAAATTAACGACTTCGAGCGCGAGTCCGCACCCACCGTCGATTGGTTTTGATCTAATAAAAGCACTCATCCCATCACTGGTCAGAGTTCTGATTGCATGTATTAGCTCTAGAATTACCACAGTTATCCAAGTAACTGAGTAAGATCTAAGGAACCAAAACTGATATATTGAGCCATTCGCGGTATCGCCTTAATACGGCTTGCACTGAGACATGCATGGCTTAATCTTTGAGACAAGCATATAACTACTGGCAGGATCAACCAGGGAGCTAACAAAAAGCGCGCGAGCGCGCTCTCTAGTCAGCGTGTGTGTTGTGTGTGAACACAACACAGTGAAACGCCGCGTCTCGTCCGAAGACCGGACGAGAGCGGCGCGTGCCATCTTCCTACTCTACTCATTCTCCTCCGTTATAGGGAAAGAGAGCGAAGCGAGAGAGCACTGTGGAGTTTTGTGTTTATTTTATAAACACGGGTCGAGAGAGACCTCAACCGAAAGTTCGCTAATAGACGCGACGCTTTGTAAACATCGTTACGTTTTTCACATATAGTGAAAGCGTACGCATTCACGTCAGAACACCCGGTGTCGGTGGGGCCAGAAACACAAGTCGTACGAACGAAGGGTCCTCGGTATACGATTATTTTATATTATAGTGGTGTGTTGTGTGGGCGAAGAGAGAACGCCCCGCCGCCGGTGGCAGTGTGGCTAACAGCGGAGGAGACGTTTCTCTTTAACCCGGTAATTTTTGTTGGGTGGTCGGCGACGCGCACTACCCGCACGGCAATAACTACCGTGAGGCCTGTGGGACACGTCACCTTGATCGACCTAGTCGGACGGATGAGCATTGGTATCAAAAAACGCACACCGTGTGTCCGTCGGTCGACAGTGAGGGCGAAAACGACAAACTCTCCATTAAACATAAAACACATACACAACAAACGACGTACACTTTTTTAAACACTAAACCCAGCAAGAGTTTGTTTCGTTTGTCAGTCTGTCTCTAATATTACAACATACACAACACACACAACAACAACACACATTGCAGCGTATCGTAAAAAAATATACAACACACCACACACAACACCGCCGCCGTATGTGTATATAAATATATAAAAGTTATAATATAGAAACAAATTAACAAGCACGCAACATCACAGAGCACGTCACCTATTGGATGATTTTGTATGTAAAAGGAGAGTTGGTATCGTTATCAGAAACGAGAGCGCGCGCGCGCGCTCAAGCGCTCTCCCCGAATCTTATAAATTGTGCGCAGAGACGACGGACACAGAGCGCCGGCGCGCATCTGCACACTAAGACTCGGGGTTTTCAAAAGCGCGCAAGCGCGCGCGCACATCGCGCCTCCGTCAGCGAGACGAGTCGAGCGCGCCGACGCACTGTCGCGTCTGCACTCTCAACCGTCCACTGCGGTGCACGTATAGATAGCAAACTGTTCAGGGATATCCTTGTGTGTGACGCGTCAGTGTTAGTGTTGATTAATATTAATATTAATATTAATATTAATATTAATATTAATATTAATATTAATATTAATATTAATATTAATATTAATATTAATATTTAGTACTTTTAATATTTTTATATTTATATTTAATATTAATATTAATATTAATATTAATATTAATATTAATATTAATATTAATATTAATATTTAATATTAATATTAATATTGATATTAATATTAATAATTTAATATTATAAAATTAATATTTATATCAATAATAATATATTATAATTTAATATATATTAAAAAATAATTATTAATATTAAAAAGAAAACTGTTCTATAATCACTTTTCAATATGAGTTAAAAAGTACGAAATAATTAATATTAAAAAAAATATTCATATTCAAAAAAGAAAACTGTTAGTTAGGTTAGGTTTATTTTTTCTGATATAAATATAAATAAATATAAATATATTAATTAATTAATTAATTAATTAATTAATTAATTAATTAATTAATATAACACATACTTACTCAAACGCGTGTGGTTTTACTACTAATAATAATACTTGACAATACATTGTTTGTTTGTATATAATATGTAATACACCATTTTGAAAGACGACGCAATTTTCCCTC
>NC_071319.1:6222726-6225226 GCF_027563975.2 Plodia interpunctella | reverse complement strand
GTCGGAACCGTCACGTGCGCGAAGTTAGCGCGCAGTGTGGCCTTTGTTTTTATGCAGCCGGCCCTCAGACAGGAGTGGTCCCGGATGTGTCTCCAGGGACCGCAATGTGCGTTCGAAATGTCGATGTTCAAATGTGTCCTGCAGTTCACACTATGACGCGCAGTTAACTGCGTTCTTCATCGACCCGCGAGCCAAGTGATCCACCGTCCAGGGTAGTGGTTTCTTTTGGTTGTGGTAAAAAAAAAAAAAAAAAAATATAATAATAATAATAATATCTTAGAATGGGCGCCGCGAAGCGCCCGCTCTAAACCGCGCATTCAATTTTCGGTGTCCGTGAGAGCGCGACGAGGCTTGCGGATTTTTACCCGTCGTCTCTCTGATATCTCTTCACGGCACACCCCGCACCGCACCCACCACTATAATATAAAAGTGGTGTTTGTGCGTGCGTCTCTATATATATCTATGGATTATTTTACGCATACACACGCGACACGCGTGCGCGCGCGCGTACGTATACACGTTAATGATCCTTCCGCAGGTTCCCCTACGGAAACCTTGTTACGACTTTTACTTCCTCTAAATGATCAAGTTTGGTCAACTTCCCAGCAACGCCGACGGCCGTGAAGCCACCGCGTGTCGGTCCGAAGACCTCACTAAATCATTCAATCGGTAGTAGCGACGGGCGGTGTGTACAAAGGGCAGGGACGTAATCAACGCGAGCTTATGACTCGCGCTTACTAGGAATTCCTCGTTTATGGGGGATAATTGCAAACCCCAATCCCCAGCACGAAGGAGTTTCAACGGGTTGCCCGGGCCTCTAGGCCAGGGAGAACATGCTGATTCCTTCAGTGTAGCGCGCGTGCGGCCCAGGACATCTAAGGGCATCACAGACCTGTTATTGCTCAATCTCGTGCGGCTCGAAGCCGCCGGTCCCTCTAAGAAGAATTTTAATACGCCGCCAGTGAGTTGCGCGACCGAAGCCGCGCACACCTAAATGGCGACGCCTATTTAGCAGGCTAGAGTCTCGTTCGTTACCGGAATTAACCAGACAAATCGCTCCACCAACTAAGAACGGCCATGCACCACCACCCACCGAATCAAGAAAGAGCTGTTAATCTGTCAATCCTTCCGGTGTCCGGGCCTGGTGAGATTTCCCGTGTTGAGTCAAATTAAGCCGCAGGCTCCACTCCTGGTGGTGCCCTTCCGTCAATTCCTTTAAGTTTCAGCTTTGCAACCATACTCCCCCCGGAGTCCAAAATCTTTGGTTTCCCGGAAGCTGCCCGCCGAGCCATTGTAGTAACGTCGGCGGATCGCTAGATGACATATTTACGGTTAGAACTAGGGCGGTATCTAATCGCCTTCGAACCTCTAACTTTCGTTCTTGATTGATGAAAACACCTTTGGCAAATGCTTTCGCTGATGTTCGTCTTGCGACGATCCAAGAATTTCACCTCTAACGTCGCAATACGAATGCCCCCAGTTATCCCTATTAATCATTACCTCGGAGTTCTGAAAACCAACAAAATAGAACCGAGATCATATTCTATTATTCCATGCACGAAATATTCAAGCAGCATTTTGAGCCCGCTTTGAGCACTCTAATTTGTTCAAAGTAAAATTGTCGGCCCACCTCGACACTCACTGAAGAGCATCGCGATAGGATTTTGATATTGAACCGGTGTTTTACCACCGATTCACCGACGATATGCTCCGCAAACGTGTCAGTATCACCGCGGATGCGGTGCACCGACAGCGCGGCGCACAAATGCAACTACGAGCTTTTTAACCGCAACAATTTTAGTATACGCTATTGGAGCTGGAATTACCGCGGCTGCTGGCACCAGACTTGCCCTCCAATTGTTCCTCGTTAAAATATTTAAAGTGTACTCATTCCGATTACGAGGCCTCGTAAGAGTCCCGTATCGTTATTTTTCGTCACTACCTCCCCGTGCCGGGAGTGGGTAATTTGCGCGCCTGCTGCCTTCCTTGGATGTGGTAGCCGTTTCTCAGGCTCCCTCTCCGGAATCGAACCCTGATTCCCCGTTACCCGTGACAACCATGGTAGTCGCAGAAACTACCATCGAAAGTTGATAAGGCAGACATTTGAAAGATGCGTCGCCGGTACTGGACCATGCGATCGGCAAAAGTTATCCAGATTCATCAAAATTAACGACTTCGAGCGCGAGTCCGCACCCACCGTCGATTGGTTTTGATCTAATAAAAGCACTCATCCCATCACTGGTCAGAGTTCTGATTGCATGTATTAGCTCTAGAATTACCACAGTTATCCAAGTAACTGAGTAAGATCTAAGGAACCAAAACTGATATATTGAGCCATTCGCGGTATCGCCTTAATACGGCTTGCACTGAGACATGCATGGCTTAATCTTTGAGACAAGCATATAACTACTGGCAGGATCAACCAGGGAGCTAACAAAAAGCGCGCGAGCGCGCTCTCTAGTCAGCGTGTGTGTTGTGTGTGAACACAACACAGTGAAAC
>NC_071319.1:6215226-6217726 GCF_027563975.2 Plodia interpunctella | reverse complement strand
CGGATGTGTCTCCAGGGACCGCAATGTGCGTTCGAAATGTCGATGTTCAAATGTGTCCTGCAGTTCACACTATGACGCGCAGTTAACTGCGTTCTTCATCGACCCGCGAGCCAAGTGATCCACCGTCCAGGGTAGTGGTTTCTTTTGGTTGTGGTAAAAAAAAAAAAAAAAAATTATAATAATAATAATAATATCTTAGAATGGGCGCCGCGAAGCGCCCGCTCTAAACCGCGCATTCAATTTTCGGTGTCCGTGAGAGCGCGACGAGGCTTGCGGATTTTTACCCGTCGTCTCTCTGATATCTCTTCACGGCACACCCCGCACCGCACCCACCACTATAATATAAAAGTGGTGTTTGTGCGTGCGTCTCTATATATATCTATGGATTATTTTACGCATACACACGCGACACGCGTGCGCGCGCGCGTACGTATACACGTTAATGATCCTTCCGCAGGTTCCCCTACGGAAACCTTGTTACGACTTTTACTTCCTCTAAATGATCAAGTTTGGTCAACTTCCCAGCAACGCCGACGGCCGTGAAGCCACCGCGTGTCGGTCCGAAGACCTCACTAAATCATTCAATCGGTAGTAGCGACGGGCGGTGTGTACAAAGGGCAGGGACGTAATCAACGCGAGCTTATGACTCGCGCTTACTAGGAATTCCTCGTTTATGGGGGATAATTGCAAACCCCAATCCCCAGCACGAAGGAGTTTCAACGGGTTGCCCGGGCCTCTAGGCCAGGGAGAACATGCTGATTCCTTCAGTGTAGCGCGCGTGCGGCCCAGGACATCTAAGGGCATCACAGACCTGTTATTGCTCAATCTCGTGCGGCTCGAAGCCGCCGGTCCCTCTAAGAAGAATTTTAATACGCCGCCAGTGAGTTGCGCGACCGAAGCCGCGCACACCTAAATGGCGACGCCTATTTAGCAGGCTAGAGTCTCGTTCGTTACCGGAATTAACCAGACAAATCGCTCCACCAACTAAGAACGGCCATGCACCACCACCCACCGAATCAAGAAAGAGCTGTTAATCTGTCAATCCTTCCGGTGTCCGGGCCTGGTGAGATTTCCCGTGTTGAGTCAAATTAAGCCGCAGGCTCCACTCCTGGTGGTGCCCTTCCGTCAATTCCTTTAAGTTTCAGCTTTGCAACCATACTCCCCCCGGAGTCCAAAATCTTTGGTTTCCCGGAAGCTGCCCGCCGAGCCATTGTAGTAACGTCGGCGGATCGCTAGATGACATATTTACGGTTAGAACTAGGGCGGTATCTAATCGCCTTCGAACCTCTAACTTTCGTTCTTGATTGATGAAAACACCTTTGGCAAATGCTTTCGCTGATGTTCGTCTTGCGACGATCCAAGAATTTCACCTCTAACGTCGCAATACGAATGCCCCCAGTTATCCCTATTAATCATTACCTCGGAGTTCTGAAAACCAACAAAATAGAACCGAGATCATATTCTATTATTCCATGCACGAAATATTCAAGCAGCATTTTGAGCCCGCTTTGAGCACTCTAATTTGTTCAAAGTAAAATTGTCGGCCCACCTCGACACTCACTGAAGAGCATCGCGATAGGATTTTGATATTGAACCGGTGTTTTACCACCGATTCACCGACGATATGCTCCGCAAACGTGTCAGTATCACCGCGGATGCGGTGCACCGACAGCGCGGCGCACAAATGCAACTACGAGCTTTTTAACCGCAACAATTTTAGTATACGCTATTGGAGCTGGAATTACCGCGGCTGCTGGCACCAGACTTGCCCTCCAATTGTTCCTCGTTAAAATATTTAAAGTGTACTCATTCCGATTACGAGGCCTCGTAAGAGTCCCGTATCGTTATTTTTCGTCACTACCTCCCCGTGCCGGGAGTGGGTAATTTGCGCGCCTGCTGCCTTCCTTGGATGTGGTAGCCGTTTCTCAGGCTCCCTCTCCGGAATCGAACCCTGATTCCCCGTTACCCGTGACAACCATGGTAGTCGCAGAAACTACCATCGAAAGTTGATAAGGCAGACATTTGAAAGATGCGTCGCCGGTACTGGACCATGCGATCGGCAAAAGTTATCCAGATTCATCAAAATTAACGACTTCGAGCGCGAGTCCGCACCCACCGTCGATTGGTTTTGATCTAATAAAAGCACTCATCCCATCACTGGTCAGAGTTCTGATTGCATGTATTAGCTCTAGAATTACCACAGTTATCCAAGTAACTGAGTAAGATCTAAGGAACCAAAACTGATATATTGAGCCATTCGCGGTATCGCCTTAATACGGCTTGCACTGAGACATGCATGGCTTAATCTTTGAGACAAGCATATAACTACTGGCAGGATCAACCAGGGAGCTAACAAAAAGCGCGCGAGCGCGCTCTCTAGTCAGCGTGTGTGTTGTGTGTGAACACAACACAGTGAAACGCCGCGTCTCGTCCGAAGACCGGACGAGAGCGGCGCGTGCCATCTTCCTACTCTACTCATTCTCCTCCGTTATAGGGAAAG